>NW_024392441.1:0-3937 GCF_016617805.1 Bactrocera tryoni
TAAATTAACAATATTAAACTACATATTAATTTTTTTGGAAAAAATGAAAACTGCGCTGTCAAACTACTGAAATGACTGTAAATAGGCATATTTATCAACGAAAATCTTTTTTTTTATTTTTTATTTTTTTTTTCGCCGATTGCTGTTTTGTTTCACCTGTGACGATCTTATAAACGTCTTTTGAAACACCGCGATCGTGTTTTTTCAGCATTTCTTTACACCAATCCACACGAGCCTTTTTTTGAGCGATTGTCAAATTGTGCGGGATCCAACGAGAACAAACCTTTTTTTACGGCCAGGTGTTCATGCAATATCGAATGTATGCTGGTGGGAGAAATGCATAGGCATGCCTCTATCTGAAGGTATGTTACATGACGGTCTTGCATTATCAGTTCACGTACGGCATCGATGTTTTCTGGCACAACGGCTGTTTTTGGACGACCTTCACGGAATTCGTCTTTGAGCGAGCGTCGGCCACGATTGAATTCGTTGTACCAGTTTTTCACAGTGCTATAGGATGGTGCTTCATAGCCATACAAAGATTTTAGTTCATCGATGCACTCTTGTCGTGATAATCCACGTCGAAAATTGTGAAAAATGATCGCACGAAAATGTTCACGAGTTAATTACATTTTTTGGCCGAGATGAATTTTTTATTTCCCTGTAAATAAAACAATTCACGATTAAATAACAAAACGTTCTGAGTGATGTTATGCTAACAAATGTCAAACTTTCCAATGTAAATAGATTCACTTCTTTTTTTAAAACCACCTTGCGTTCGCGCAAAAAGTAATTGGCGATCTTGCCAGGAGCAACAAAAGAGCTTCTGTTGCACTAAAAACATTTAGAAAACGAAAGCATTTATCGCGAACTCGTGAGAAAAGAAATACAAAAATACGAAATATAAATTTACAATCAAGTGCGTGGAATTATATCAGAATTTAAACAAAAGAGAAATTACTTTAGCTTATCTATTGCAAAAGTAACATTGTTATTGTAAAGCGGCAATCCCTAGCATATACCACGCAACGTGGCGACTTGCGAAGGCAACTAAACAGCAAGTGCAACAAAATTAAAAGTTAAGCGGCGAGCGATCCACAAAGAGAGCAGTGTAATCAGCAAAAGCATAAAATTCAAATTAGAAAGAAAAAACTAAAAGTGCAAACAAAGCGATTAGCGATCAAACTAAATCTATAGTTTGACTAATGAAATATAATAAAAAAAGAACCAAAACCAAAATTAAATATAATTTCAAAAATATTTAAAATCCAGAGTTCCTTAAATATAACAAAGTAAACATTGTGTCAGTGAAAACTCCGCATTAAAAGCAATAAGACAGCGACCAAGCATAAAGGAAAACGGCAACTAGTTTTCAAACCAAGAGCAGCTGCAAAGGCAACAAGAGCAACAGCAAAGGCAAGAACTAACAGCAATAGTAGCAAGAGCAATATTTTTTGTAAAGTGGACAACATAATTCTAAAATTTTCGAAAATGGCGATTAGTAATTTTACTGCAGAAGATATAGCTCGACTGATAGCAAACGACGAATTTAAGAGCTGAAATAGCTCAGTTAAATAACCAAATAAAAAATATAGCAACTGCTACGCAGGTGATAAAATACGAAACACAGACAATTAACGACTAAATTATATGCAATGGAAATTTAGACATTGTAAAATTTTTACCGCAATTCTCGGGAAGGTCATACGTCAGCTGGACAGAAGCTGCAAAAAATTCAATGAGTCTCTATGTAGAAGCGAGTAGGAGATATTTTGGACCCCTAACAATACTGAGAAACAAGATTGTGAGCAAAGCTAACAACATTTTGACAAACCATGGCAAAGTTTTAAATTTAGAGGCCATATTTTCGAGATTCGATTTTGCGTATGCTGATAGAAGTCCAATACACGTAATTGACCAAGAAATGAGCAAACTTAAACAAGGATCACAATGATTAATAGACTATTACAATGATGTCAAAAAGAAATTGACATTGTTAATAAATCAAACAATAATAACGCACGGAACAAATTCCGAAATAATCAAGCAATTAAATATTAAAAATCGAGAAACCTCACTTAGAACCTTCATAACTGGTTTAAACTACCCTTTAAACCAAATACGTTTTACTTTAACGCCCACTGATTTGCCTAATGCTCTTGCCAAAGCGCAAGAGCTTCAATCAAACCAGATGAAGTCACAATTCGCGTTACGTTTCTCAAAAAAGAATCAAGAAATTGATTCTCGATAACAAAAATTTAATAAAAACTTTCAAACTAATTTGAGGTATCCGCAAAGGATAACTAATACGAACCAAAAATATCCCAATCGTCCAGAACCAATGGACGTGGACCAATCAAATCAAATAATCAATTATCCTAGGCCTATACAAACAAACCAAGTACAGGCTGGGAGCAACGTATATAATTGGGGAAAATTATATGGGGGATAATTATCAACAAAGAAAAATTCCAAAGAGGCAAAGTAAAAGTACACAAGTAAGCACACAGCCTCAACCTAAAATTCAAAGAATTAATAACATTGGGGAAAACCATTTTTTAGGGTAATTTCTGATATGCCCTATATTATAAAAAGGGATATGAAAACCGAGCAAATCATTCGAATTTTAGTAGATACGTGGGCAACCATTTCATATATACGAATTGTAATTTATAATAACAAAAACACTTTAGTAATTAAGAAGAGGGTAAGAACCATTAATAGTTTGACCATCGTAAAACATTTTCATAATATTATCTATTGGGCGTCATGTTTTTATGAAATTGATAACTTAGAGAACAATCTCTTAATTGGAATTAATTTCTTAAATAAAATAGCCCTCATAAGCGCGCTCCAAGCGCTCATAGAAGGCATCTTTGGTCACATCGTCCTTCTCTTCCGTCAGGGCGTGGGCGCAAATCAGTGCTATGTTGAAAACCATGGCAACGAATCCCACACCAAACTTGCGCTCGTTTATATAGCCACCGTGATAAATGTCACAAGAACCTACTCGCCTCTGTCCTTGTCCCGTCCATCGCATTTCTTGGACGGCGGTGACGTCAGCCTTTATTTTCGCGAGGACATCAACCAGCTGGGCAGCGGCACCTTTCCAATTAAGGATGCGGACATTCCAGGTGCATGCCCGTCATCAAAATGGGGGTCTCTCATCCGAGGCTTGTTGTTTCTTTTCATTGGGGGTATTTTTTACGTGGCGGGTTCCAAACCCATCGCACAACCCTATGTAGGGAATGTTTCGCCTTCTCACTTTAGTGCGCCTTCGAACAGATGTTCTTAAGCTACCCAGAGTTGCCTGAGCCATGTGTAAAAGAATCGTTTCTAGCCACTCCCAAGTGAATGGCGATCAGATAACTTTCCTCACTTGCGTGAACTTCTTTACATGACTCCATACTCCATATATACTACTATGATCAAATTGAAAGGTTAATTTTCAATTTATACTTCGCGTGTTTTTCGAATCGGTAAGTTGGTAGTACTGTTAGTGACAGCTATACTAAATTTCATGTCAAAGTATTCATTAGTATTTGACACAGGCGTCGTGTTTTGATGCTCGAAAAGTGAATTCTTCGATTTTTACTATTTCTGAATTTATTGAACAAAGAAGCGCGAAAATGCACCATCTCATACTGCATTGGTGCCGCCACCACCGGATTCGCCTGATATACCTTTGTGTAACGTCTTTTTTTTTAGCAAATTCACTTGCTCACTCCGAGGACAACGTTTTGGCTCAATTGAGAATATAAAAGCTGAATCGAAGAAGCTCTGATGCCTGTCTCGACGGAGGATTTTTCAAGTGCATAGATGACTCGAAAATTCGTTGGCATAATTGTATTGCAGCGGAAAGGGAATACTTTGAAGGAAATGAAATGGGCTCAATTGCCTTTCAATTTGATCCAAATTTAGTTACATATATCCTGAC
>NW_024392442.1:0-2669 GCF_016617805.1 Bactrocera tryoni
TTAGAATACACACGTTCTTAGGGACACAGTTCTTAAGCAAGCTGCACAACTACATAACTGTGTCCATAAGAACGTGTGTACATATTTTAATATTTGACAGATGTCGCTTGCAGTCTGTCGTGCTCAATTTGTTCAGCACTTGACTCGTTGACAAAACGCAAGTTTCGGCCATTGGTTGACCATGAAAACGGAGATGCGAAAGAAGCGTGCGAAACTTGTTATTATGAATGTATGTACATATGTATATGGCTCACATTTGCTTTCGTAAACATACAGACAAACGTGCCAAAGAAATAATATATGTACATACATATGTATCGGGTGATTTTTTAAGAGCTTGATAACTTTTTTAAAAAAAAAAACGCATAAAATTTGCAAAATCTCATCGGTTCTTTATTTGAAACGTTAGATTGGTTCATGACATTTACTTTTTGAAGATAATTTCATTTAAATGTTGACCGCGGCTGCGTCTTAGGTGGTCCATTCGGAAAGTCCAATTTTGGGCAACTTTTTCGAGCATTTCGGCCGGAATAGCCCGAATTTCTTCGGAAATGTTGTCTTCCAAAGCTGGAATAGTTGCTGGCTTATTTCTGTAGACTTTAGACTTGACGTAGCCCCACAAAAAATAGTCTAAAGGCGTTAAATCGCATGATCTTGGTGGCCAACTTACGGGTCCATTTCTTGAGATGAATTGTTCTCCGAAGTTTTCCCTCAAAATGGCCATAGAATCGCGAGCTGTGTGGCATGTAGCGCCATCTTGTTGAAACCACATGTCAACCAAGTTCAGTTCTTCCATTTTTGGCAACAAAAAGTTTGTTAGCATCGAACGATAGCGATCGCCATTCACCGTAACGTTGCGTCCAACAGCATCTTTGAAAAAATACGGTCCAATGATTCCACCAGCGTACAAACCACACCAAACAGTGCATTTTTCGGGATGCATGGGCAGTTGGCCACCAAGATCATGCGATTTAACGCCTTTAGACTATTTTTTGTGGGGCTACGTCAAGTCTAAAGTCTACAGAAATAAGCCAGCAACTATTCCAGCTTTGGAAGACATCATTTCCGAAGAAATTCGGGCTATTCCGGCCGAAATGCTCGAAAAAGTTGCCCAAAATTGGACTTTCCGAATGGACCACCTAAGACGCAGCCGCGGTCAACATTTAAATGAAATTATCTTCAAAAAGTAAATGTCATGAACCAATCTAACGTTTCAAATAAAGAACCGATGAGATTTTGCAAATTTTATGCGTTTTTTTTTTTTAAAAAAGTTATCAAGCTCTTAAAAAATCACCCGATATATGCCATAGAAATTCTATTGGTGCAAATATGGAAATGATACGAATATGCATATTTCTTGAAGGTCATCAATTTTCTTTGAAGAAATGAAGTTCATTTGACACATCTTCGCTTTGTAATAGACGAAATAAATATAACTTTTTTGAAATAATTAAAAAATTAAAAAATAAAATTAATTACTTTTTATTTAATTTTTTACGATTTTGTAAAAAACTAAAATTTTTACAATTTTTCTGAAAAAAATGGTTCATATGATACAAGATCACGCATATGTATCTCAGAGAATGCTTCTTTACATTCTTTGTGTGACTTTGCATATTTTTCTTCAAAGCATATCTCTTTATTCATTCTGGCATGAATTCAGTCGTTTTACATATATTTCTGCCACTGCACGTGCTCAATTTTGCTAAATAGCCAGAGCACGGCGAATTCCTTAGACAAATTCTATCAGCTCTGTTAGCCGCGTAATCGAACTGTCAAAGTGTAAACACAATGGCTACGACAGACTGCAAACTACATCTGTCAAATATTAAAATACACACGTTCTTATGGGCAGTGTTATTTTGACAGCTGCACGACTACACGACTGCAGGCCGACAGTTGTCGTTCTCGCTAACTCAATATCCTCCTATTTTTGCCAACGACAGTACGACGACAGTAGAGTTGACAGTAGAATGGAAGATAGAAAGAGGAGGTAGAGTGGTGATGCCACTAATATGTAAAATGTAAAATTATTCACAGCTCTAACAAACTTGATGTTATTTTACAAATAAAAGCATAAAATAAAGCTATATTATAGCTCTATTATACTATTGTAATAACAATTGATAATTTAAAGCAAAACTATTGACCCTATTTACTTATTTTTGCATAAAAAAATTTCACTTTGAACAAAATATTAAAATTTCATTGAAGTGAAAGGTATTAGTATGGCCACAACGAAATTGTGTACATACAAAATGGACAACTGCGTTGTTTTAGTGTACATGCCGGCCATTGTGTTGTTGTTGCTTCTCAAAATGTACATGTAGTAAGATGAACAACGACGTTTTCAGTTCACTGTCGTGCCGCTGCAGTCTGTCGTAGCCATTGTGTTTACACTTTCATACAGATTTCGATTTGCACCTTCTCTATACTTTTAAGTTCTCTGGCTCTGTGTTATTTTTTTCCCACTCTCTGAACAAAAGTAACAAATACTTAAACGAATGCAAAAGTGAACAATAACAAGTCGCTTACACGTTTGCTAATTTGTATTCCATGACCAATATGATTTGTTACTTTTGTTCAGAGAGTGGGAAAAAAATAACACAGAGCTATTTGATGTTCAATGGTTATCTCGCTCTAACCAATGGCAAATATCTGCTTTCTTC
>NW_024392443.1:0-1366 GCF_016617805.1 Bactrocera tryoni
TTTAAAACGCTCTAGCGGCTAAAGTATTTGACCTAGGTGGGTCAGATAAACTGCGCCGGTTAGGTAATTTCAAGAGCTTTCAGGAAATGTATAATTTGCCCCCAAGGCCCCGTTTGGGCGTGGCAATAGGTGAAAAAGGATTGCGACAATATAGGTAAATTTATATGTAATTTGCACAACGTTTACAAAAAATGTAACAATTTGAGAAAAATTACATTTTTTCTTAACCTTAAAAACGCTCTAGTGGCTAAAGTATTTGACCTAGGTGGGTCAAATAAACTGCGCCGGTTAGGTAATTTCAAGAGCTTTCAGGAAATGTATAATTCGCCCCCAAGGCCCCGTTGGGGCGTGGCAATAGGTGAAAAAGGATTGCGACAATATAGGTAAATTTATATGTAATTTGCACAAAAACGGGAATCAAATAATAACGGTTACTATGTGATTCATGTAACTGCAGGTGTGTGCGTTACATGCATATATAAATCACTGATAAAAATTGAACAGGTGAGTAGTTATCACAAAAACAAAGATAAGTACAGTCTTCACCATGTCCCCCCTTTTGTTTCACTACAATTGGAGGGGTATGGGGCCGAGAGGGATCAAAACCATTTTGCGAGTTAGTTCACCCTTGGGGCTTTCAGGAAAGCCCTCAATCTCCCCTCTGTCCCCACCAGGGGCGTGGCGATAACGTTTACAAAAAATGTAACAATTTGAGAAATTTTACATTTTGTCTTAACCTTTAAAACGCTCTAGCGGCTAAAGTATTTGACCTAGGTGGGTCAAATAAATTGCACCGGTTAAATAATTTCAAGGCCTTTCAGGAAATGTATAATTCGCCCCCAAGGCCCCACCGGGGGCGTGGCAATAGGCGAAAATTGGTTGTTGTCATTTCCCCAGATTTTTTCACTACAGTTGGGGGGGTATGGGGCCGGGGGGATCAAAACCATTTTGCAAGTTAGTTTACCTCAAGGGCTTTCAGGGAAGCCCTCAATTCCCCCTCTATCTCTATCAGGGGCGTGTCAATAACGTTTACAAAAAATGTAACAATTTGAGAAAATTTACATTTTGTCTCAACTTTTAAAACGCTCTAGCGGCTAAAGTATTTGACCTAGGTAGGTCAAATAAATTGCACCGGTTAGGTAATTTCAAGGCCTTTCAGGAAATGTATAATTCGCCCCCAAGGCCCCACCGGGGGCGTGGCAATAGGTGAAAAAGTGTTGCGACAATATAGGTAATTTTATATGTAATTTGCACAAAAACGGGAATCAAATAATAACGGTTACTATATGATTCATATAACTGCAGGTGTGTGCGTTACATACGTATATAAATCACTGATAAGAAATGAACAGGTGAGTAGTTATCA
>NW_024392444.1:0-4053 GCF_016617805.1 Bactrocera tryoni
TTTGGAAGAATTCGACAATCTTATATGTAGGTATAAAGTCGATTTTCTTGTGCATACACATTAAGCAATCGATATTGATTTGCTTCAAATCATTACTTTAACATATTGAAGTTAATTAGCCTTCTTCGTCTTGCAGAAGTTCACATAAAGCCATAACTGCAGTGCATTTGGAAGAATTCGACAATCTTATGTTCAGGTATAAAGTCGATTTTCTTGTATATCCACATTTAACAATCGATATTGAGTTGCTTCAAATCATTGCTTTGACATATTTAAGTTAATTAGCCTTCTTCATCTTACCGAAGTTGACATAAAGCCATAACGGCAGTGCATTTGGAAGAATTCGACAATCTTATATGTAGGTATAAAGTCGATTTTCTTGTGCATACACATTAAGCAATCGATATTGATTTGCTTCAAATCATTACTTTAACATATTTAAGTTAATTAGCCTTCTTCGTCTTGCAGAAGTTCACATAAAACCATAACGGCAGTGCATTTGGAAGAATCCGACAATCTTATATTCATGTATAAAGTCGATTTTCTTGCATATACACATTTAGCAGTCGATATTGAGTTGCTTCAAATCATTACTTTAACATATTTAAGTTAATTAGCCTTCTTCATCTTACCGAAGTTGACATAAAGCCATAACGGCAGTGCATTTGGAAGAATTCGACAATCTTATATGTAGGTATAAAGTCGATTTTCTTGTGCATACACATTTTGCAATCGATATTGAGTTGCTTCAAATCATTAACTTCACAATATTAAGTCAATTAACCTTCTTCATCTTACCGAAGTTGACATAAAGTCATAATGGTTGTGCATTTGGAAGAATTCCACAAGATTATACTTAGGTATAAAGTCGATTATATTGTATACACACATTTAGCAATCGATATTGAGTTGCTTCAAATCATTACTTTAACATATTTAAGTTAATTAGCCTTCTTCATCTTACCGAAGTTGACATAAAGCCATAACGGCAGTGCATTTGGAAGAATTCGACAATCTTATATTCAGGTATAAAGTCGATTTTCTTGTATATACATATTAAGCAGTCGATATTGAGTTGCTTCAAATCATTAATTTAACATATTTAAGTTAGTTAACTTTCCTCATCTCACTGAAGTTGACATAAAGCTATAACGGCAGTGCATTTGGAAGAATTCGACATTCTTATATTCAGGTATAAAGTCGATTTTCTTGTATATACACATTTAGCAGTCGATATTGAGTTGCTTTAAATCATTAATTTAACATATTTAAGTTAATTAACCTTCTTCATCTTACCGAAGTTGACATAAAGCCATAACGGCAGTGCATTTGGAAGAATTCGACAATCTTATATTCAGGTATAAAGTCGATTTTCTTGTATATACACATTTAGCAGTCGATATTGAGTTGCTTTAAATCATTAGTTTAACATATTTAAGTTAATTAAGCTTCTTCATCTTACCGAAGTTGACATAAAGCCATAACGGCAGTGCTTTTGGAAGAATTCGACAATCTTATATTCAGGTATAAAGTCGATTTTCTTGTATATACACATTTAGCAGTCGATATTGAGTTGCTTTAAATCATTAATTTAACATATTTAAGTTAATTAACCTTCTTCATCTTACCGAAGTTGACATAAAGCCATAACGGCAGGGCATTTGGAAGAATTCGACAATCTTGTGTTCAGGTATAAAGTCGATTTTCTTGTATATACACATTTAGCAGTCGATATTGAGTTGCTTTAAATCATTAATTTAACATATTTAAGTTAATTAACCTTCTTCATCTTACCGAAGTTGACATAAAGCCATAACGGCAGGGCATTTGGAAGAATTCGACAATCTTGTGTTCAGGTATAAAGTCGATTTTCGTGTATATACACATTCAGCAGTCGATATTGAGTTGCTTTAAATCATTATTTTAACATATTTAAGTTAATTAAGCTTCTTCATCTTACCGAAGCTGACATAAAGCCATAACGGCAGTGCATTTGGAAGAATTCGACAATCTCATATTCAGGTATAAAGTCGATTTTCTTGTATATACACATTAAGCAGTCGATATTGAGTTGCCCTAAATCACTAATTTAACATATTTAAGTTAATTAACCTTCTTCATCTTACTGAAGTTCACAAAGACCATAACGGCAGTGCATTTGGAAGAATTCGACAATTTTGTATTTAAGTATGAAGTCGATTTTCTTGTATATACACATTTAGCAGTCGATATTGAGGTTCCCTAAATCACTAATTTAACATAATTAAGTTAATTAACATTCTCCATCTTACTGAAGTTGGCATAAAGCCATAACGGCAGTGCATTTGGAAGAATTCGACAATCTTATATTCAGGTATAAAGTCGATTTTCTTGTATATACACATTTAGCAGTCGATATTGAGTTGCTTTAAATCATTAATTTAACATATTTAAGTTAATTAACCTTCTTCATCTTACCGAAGTTGACATAAAGCCATAGCGGCAGTGCATTTGGAAGAATTCGACAATCTTATATTCAGGTATAAAGTCGATTTTCTTGCATATACACACTTAGCAGTCGATATTGATTTGCTTTAAGTCATTAATTTAACATATTTAGGTTAATTAACCTTCTTCATCTTAGCGATGTTGACATAAAGTCATAACGGCAGTGCATGTGGAAAATCTCGACAATCTTATGTTCAGGTGTAAAGTCGATTTTCTTGTATATACACATTTAGCAGTCGATATTGAGTTGCTTTAAATCATTAATTTAACATCTTTAAGTTAATTTACCTTCTTCATCTTACTGAAGTTGACATAAAGCCATAACGGCAGTGCATTTGGAAAAATTCGATAATCTCATATTCAGGTAAAAAGTCGATTTTCTTGTATATACACATTAAGCAATCGATATTGAGTTGCTTTAAATCATTAATTTAACATCTTTAAGTTAATTTACCTTCTTCATCTTACTGAAGTTGACATAAAGCCATAACGGCAGTGCATTTGGAAGAATTCGACAATCTTATATTCAGGTATAAAGTCGATTTTCTTGTATATACACATTTAGCAGTCGATATTGAGTTGCTTTAAATCATTAATTTAACATATTTAAGTTAATTAACCTTCTTCATCTTTCTGAAGTTGACATAAAGCTATAACGGCAGTGCATTTGGAAGAATTCGACAATCTTATATTCAGGTATAAAGTCGATTTTCTTGTATATACACATTTAACAATCGATATTGAGTTGCTTCAAATCATTACTTTAACATATTTAAGTTAATTAACCTTCTTCATCTTACTGAAGTTGACATAAAGCCATAACGGCAGTGCATTTGGAAGAATTCGACAATCTTATATTCAGGTATAAAGTCTGTTTTCTTGTATATACACATTTAGCAGTCGATATTGAGTTGCTTCAAATCATTAACATCAAATATTTAAGTTAGTTGACCTTCTTTATCTTACCGAAGTTGACATAAAGCCATAACGGCAGTGCATTTGGAAGAATCCGACAATCTTATGTTCAGGTATAAAGTCGATTTTCTTGTATATACACATTTAGCAGCCGATATTGAGTTACCTTAAATCATTACCTTCACATATTTAACTTAATTAGCTTTCTTCATCTTACCGAAGCTGACATAAAGCCATAACGAAAGTGCATTTGCAAGAACTCAACAATCATATATTCAGCTGTAAATTCGATTTTCTTGCACATACACATTTAACAATCTGAATATTTCTCGAACGATCGACGGGTCAATTTTTGGACGATGCGTCGACCGTTGAGAATATGAAAGAAAACGGGAAAGTTAAAGTGTATTAATATATAAAAAAGAAACACGAAATGTGTGTGTGGTATTTGCCAATTAAATTGGATCTTTATTAAATGATAGATTACCTGAGTATTGGTGGTGGTTGTTGTGGTGGCCGGTGGAAAAGTGCACGTCGTCGTCTCGATTCTGAAACAAAAAGTGTCCCTAGCGGTGATTAGCAGAGGATCGCTTGCCTAACCGGGAATTTTAACGAAACCATTGCCAGTTGAGTGAAAGCTGTTAACCGTTG
>NW_024392445.1:0-2685 GCF_016617805.1 Bactrocera tryoni
AATAAGAGAAAATTCAAAAAAAAAGTTGTTGGATTAAAAAAAAGCAATGCATGCCGAATTCACCACACCAAAGGGGTGTGTACGCTAGTTGTATGTGCATAGATGCGTCGGTATGTTTAAAGTAAAATAAGAAGACGAAGAAAAAGTGGTGGCAGTGCGCGCTCCAGGGGCACATGCGAGAAGGCACGTAGGCATGGACTTGGGCTGTGGGTAAATACCAATAAGAAATCACCAACAACACAAAAGTACTCAGCTAGATTTGTAAGTACTAAGGTGTATACATGTATGTGTGTATGTATTTCTCACAAATTTGTTCTTATTTGCCGTAATAAACGCACACGCACACATTGGCACATTTCAAGCTCATTGTGTATACTTATTTGAATGACAATGCCGAGTCTTTTGTTGTGACCTCTTCGGCAATCATTGATAGTTATGCCAAAAATAACAACAAAAGTGCAGTAATAACAAAAAAAAGCAAGCAAGCAGTGGTTATTGTTTAGATCTTCTATGTACGAATGTACTTATGTGTGTGTGTATTTGGAAGGTGTGTCATTGAGACAATACGCACATATATACATACTTACATAAATCCATATAATAAACAATACAATCGTAATGCAATGCCACCAAAATTACTTGAGCGTAAGTCAACCAGGTGTTCAACGCGTGCGGCGGCAGGAAGCAGCCGGGCCTTTTCAGTGGAATTCGCTTACGCGAATCGCATGCAAATTGTTTGTGGTGTAAACACTGTTGATGGAAAAGCAATGTTCCGAAATGGAGGCTTGTACTCGGAAGCTGTATTGCAAATATGTGCAAACACACACATACATATAAATATACATACATACATATGTAGATGTACTATGTATGTACATATGTATAAACAATCTTCAATATAGACGCGAAAATATTTATTGCAGATAAAAATACTTGCCCTCAACGATTTATATTGAGCAAATTTGTGCAAAAATGCGACAGTTTGTATGCTTTCGATACAGTTTTTCCGCGCGCTATGACAATACAAAGAAGAGGAAATGCGCTAAAATATGGCAGACGAGCAGTCAAAACAAAAACAAACAAACATACATATGTACATATTTACGTGGCTAGTCGGTAAATGGCGCCAATGGCGAAAAGAACATAAACAAAATTTTCAATGTCTCAACACAATAAAAAAAAATTTTATGTGTATAATTCACGAAAATTACGTCGGCAAATAAGCTTATACCATACACATACATACATACCTACATACATACATGAATACATTTATCTCCATGCATATGTATGTATGTATGTATGTATGTATGTATATCGTGAGGCCACTTGTAAATTTTTATTTTGCAAATAAGAGAAAGATTTGCAATGAAACGTACGAAATTGAAAAGTACAAAAAAATATATATCTACATTCATACATATATATGTATGTATATAGATACATACAATAAGCATACATATCTATACACAAATATTCATATGCATATACATACATATGTACTATATGTACATGAAAAAAACACATCAGACAAAAATAAGACAAACAATCACGAGTTGCTTTTAAATACAATATTTTATAACACAGATACTTAGTCTATATGCACATGCACACATATGTATTTATAACTAACAAGTAAGGAAGGGTAAGTTCGGGTGTCACCGAACATTTTATACTCTCGCATGATAAAGTGATAATCGAGATTTCATTATACGTCATTTACATATTTTTCAAATACCGTATTTGTGTAAAGTTTTACTCCGCTATCAGCATTGGTTCCTAATGTATATATTATACAGAGAAGGCATCAGATGGAATTCAAAATAGCGTTATATTGGTAGAAGGCGTGGTTGTGAACCGATTTCACCCATATTTCATACATGTCATCAGGGTGTTAAATATTATATACCGCATTTCATTGAAATCGGTTGAGTAGTTCCTGAGATATGGTTTTTGGTCCATAAGTGAGCGAAGTCACGCCCATTTTCAATTTTTAAAAAAAGCCTGGATGCAGGTTCCTTCTGCCATTTCTTCCGTAAAATTTAGTGTTTCTGACGTTTTTTGTTAGTCGGTTAACGCACTTTTAGTGATTTTCAACATAACCTTTGTATGGGAGGTGGGCGTGGTTATTAAGCGATTTCTTCCATTTTTAAACTGTATATGGATATGCCTGAAGGAAACGACTCTGTAGAGTTTGGTTGACATAGCTATAATAGTTTCCGAGATATGTACAAAAAACTTAGTAGGGGCGGGGCCACGCCCACTTTTCCAAAAAAATTACGTCCAAATATGCCCCTCCCTAATGCGATCCTTTGCGCCAAATTTCACTTTAATATCTTTATTTATGGCTTAGTTATGACACTTTATGGGTTTTCGGTTTCCGCCATTTTGTGGGCGTGGCAGTTGGCCGATTTTGCCCATCTTCGAACTAAACCTTCTTATGGAGCCAAGAAATACGTGTACCAAGTTTCATCATGATATCTCAATTTTTACTCAAGTTACAGCTTGCACGGACGGACGGACGGACAGACAGACATCCGGATTTCAACTCTACTGTCACCCTGATCACTTTGGTATATATAACCCAATATCTGACTCTTTTAGTTTTAGGATTTTACAAACAACCGTTATGTGAACAAAACTATAATACTTCTCTCTTAGCAACTTTGTTATGAGAGTATAACG
>NW_024392446.1:0-961 GCF_016617805.1 Bactrocera tryoni
CGACGGAGTCTCTCTCCCACCACGAATCCTACACCAAACTTGCGCTCCTTTATATGGCCACTGTAGTAAATGTCACAAGGACCTACTCGTCTCTGTCCTTGTCCCGTCCATCGCATTTCTTGGACGGCGGTGATGTCAGCCTTTGTCTTTACGAGGACATCAACCAGCTGGGCAGTGGCACCTTCCCAATTAAGGGACCGGACATTCCAGGTGCATGCCCTCAATTCGTAGTCCTTATTTCGTTTGCCATGGTCGTCATCAAAAGGGGGGTCTCTCATCCGAGGCTGGTTGTAGCTCTTCACTGGGGGTGTTTTTTACGTGGCGGGTCCCAAACCCAGCGCACAACCCTTGTAGGGAATGTTTCGCCTTCTCACTTTAGCTCGCCTTCGAACGGATGTTCTTAGGCTACCCAGAGGATACTTGGTCAAAGACCGGAAGTAGTGAGCTGCTTGAGCCATGTGTAAAAAAATCGTTTCTGGCCACTCCCACGTGAATGGCGATCAGAGAACTTTCCTCACTTGCGTGAACTTCTACACATGACTCCATCCTCCCTACACATGACTCCATCCTCCACTTGCGACAATATAGGTAAATTTATATGTAATTTGCACAAAAACGGGAATCAAATAATAACGATATATATGTGATTCATGTAGCTGCAGGTGTGTACATTACAAACATATATAAATCTCTGATAAGAATTGAACAGGTGAGTAGTTATCACAAAAACAAAGATAAGTACAGTTTTCAAAATATCCCCCCTTTTGTTTCACTACAATTGGGAGGGTATGGCGCCAAATGGGGGGAACAAAACCATTTTGCGAGTTAGTTCACCCTTGGGGCTTTCAGAAAAGCCTTCAATCTCATCTCTATCCCCACCAGGGGCATGTAACATTAACGTTTACAAAAAAATCGTAACAATTTGAAAAAATTACATTTTTTTCTTAACTTTTAAAACGCT
>NW_024392447.1:0-3422 GCF_016617805.1 Bactrocera tryoni
AATAAATAACATCGGTTATATAATTTACAGAGCTTTTACGAAGGTTCCTAACCTATTCTCTACCCCTACCAGGAGCGTGGCAATATTGTTCACAAACAATTGTTGTTTTTTGAGAAAATCACATTTTTGTTTCAACTTTGTAAACGCTCTAGCAGCTAAGGTATTCGACGCAGGTGAGTCAAATAAATAACATCGGTTGGATAATTTACAGAGCTTTTACGAAGGTTCCTAACCTATTCTCTACTCCTACCTGTAGCGTGGCAATAGTGTTCACAGACAAATGTAGTTTTTTCAGAAAATCACATTTTTCTTTTAACTTTCTAAACGCTCTAGCGGCTAAAGTATTCGAATTAAATAAATTGCACCGGTTAGATTATTTAAAGAGCTTTTAGGAAGGCCCTAACATATTCTCTACCCCTACCAGGAGCGTGGCTATAGTGTTCGCAAACAAATGTAGTTTTTTGAGAAAATCACATTTTTGTTTCAACCTTGTAAACGCTCTAGCGGCTAAAGTATTCGACGTAGGTGAGTCAAATAAATAACATCGGTTATATAATTTACAGAGGTTTTAGGAAGGTTCCTAACCTATTCTCTACCCCTACTAGGAGCGTGGCAATAGTGTTCACAAACAAATGTAGTTTTTTGAGAAAATCACATTTTTGTTTCAACTTGTAAACGCTGTAGCGGCTAAGGTATTCGACGCAGGTGAGTCAAATAAATAACATCGGTTATATAATTTACAGAGCTTTTAGGAGGTTCCCTAACCTATTCTCTACCCCTACCAGGAGCGTGGCAATAGTGTTCACAAACAAATGTAGTTTTTTGAGAAAATCACATTTTTGTTTCAACTTTGTAAACGCTCTAGCGGCTAAGGTATTCGACGCAGGTGAGTCAAATAAATAACATCGGTTAGATAATTTACAGAGCTTTTAGGAAGGTTCCTAACCTATTCTCTACCCCTACCAGTAGTGTGGCAATAGTGCTCACAAACAAATGTAGTTTTTTGAGAAAATCTCATTTTTGTTTCAACTTTGTAAACGTTCTAGCGGCTAAGGTGTTCGACGCAGGTGAGTCAAATAAATAACATCGGTTATATAATTTACAGAGCTTTTAGGAGGTTCCCTAACCTATTCTCTACCCCTACCAGGAGCGTGGCAATAGTGTTCACAAACAAATGTAGTTTTTTGAGAAAATCACATTTTTGTTTCAACCTTGTAAACGCTCTAGCGGCTAAGGTATTCGACGCAGGTGAGTCAAATAAATAACATCGGTTAGATAATTTACAGAGCTTTTAGGAAGGTTCCTAACCTATTCTCTACCCCTACCAGGAGCGTGGCAATAGTGTTCACAAACAAATGTAGTTTTTTGAGAAAATCACATCTTTGTTTCAACTTTCTAAACGGTCTAGCGGCTAAGGTAACCGACGCAGGTGGGTCAAATAAATTGCACCGGTTAGATTATTTAAAGAGCTTTTAGGAGGTTCCCTAACCTATTCTCTACCCCTACCAGGAGCGTGGCAATAGTGTTCGCAAACAAATGTAGTTTTTTGAGAAAATCACATTTTTGTTTCAACCTTGTAAACGCTCTAGCGGCTAAAGTATTCGACGTAGGTGAGTCAAATAAATTGCACCGGTTAGATTATTTAAAGAGCTTTTAGGAGGTTCCCTAACCTATTCTCTACCCCTACCAGGAGCGTGGCAATAGTGTTCGCAAACAAATGTAGTTTTTTGAGAAAATCACATTTTTGTTTCAACCTTGTAAACGCTCTAGCGGCTAAAGTATTCGACGTAGGTGAGTCAAATAAATTGCACCGGTTAGATTATTTAAAGAGCTTTTAGGAGGTTCCCTAACCTATTCTCTACCCCTACCAGGAGCGTGGCAATAGTGTTCACAAACAAATGTAGTTTTTTGAGAAAATCACATTTTTGTTTCAACCTTGTAAACGCTCTAGCGGCTAAAGTAATCGACGTAAGTGGGTCAACTAAATTGCACCTGTTAGATAATTTAAAGAGCTGTAAGGGAAACTCTCAACCTATTCTTTATCCCTAACAGGAGCGTGGCAATAGTGTTGACAAGCAAATGTACTTTTTTGAGAAAATCATATTTTTGTTTCAACCTTGTAAACGCTCTAGCGGCTAAAGTATTCGACGCAGGTGGGTCAAGTAAATAACATCGGTTAGATAATTTACAGAGCTTTTAGGAAAGCCCCTAAAGTATCCTCTATACTTATCAGGAGCGTGGCAATAGTGTTCACAAAAAAATGTAGTTTTTGAGAAAATCACATTTTTGTTTCAAATTTTAAACGCTCCAGCGGCTAAAGTATTCGACGTAGGTGGGTCAAATAAATTGCACCGGTTAGATAATTAAAAGAGCTTTTAGAAAAGCCCTCAATCTATCCTCTATTCCTACCAGGAGCGTGGCAATAGTGTTCACAAACAAATGCAGTTTTTTGAGAAAAATCAAATTTTTGTTTCAACATTGTAAACGCTCTAGCGGCTAAAGTATTCGACGTAGGTGGGTCAAATAAATTGCACCGGTTAGATAATTAAAAGAGCTTTTAGAAAAGCCCTCAATCTATCCTCTATTCCTACCAGGAGCGTGGCAATAGTGTTCACAAACAAATGCAGTTTTTTGAGAAAAATCAAATTTTTGTTTCAACATTGTAAACGCTCTAGCGGCTAAAGTATTCGACGTAGGTGGGTCAAATAAATTGCACCGGTTAGATAATTAAAAGAGCTTTTAGAAAAGCCCTCAATCTATCCTCTATCCCTACCAGGAGCGTGGCAATAGTGTTCACAAACAAATGTAGTTTTTTGAGAAAAATCACATTTTTGTTTCAAATTTTAAACGCTCCAGCGGCTAAAGTATTCGACGTAGGTGGGTCAAATAAATTGCACCGGTTAGATAATTAAAAGAGCTTTTAGAAAAGCCCTCAATCTATCCTCTATCCCTACCAGGAGCGTGGCAATAGTGTTCACAAACAAATGTAGTTTTTTGAGAAAAATCACATTTTTGTTTCAAATTTTAAACGCTCTAGCGGTTAAAGTATTCGACGTAGGTGGGTCAAATAAATTGCTCCTGTTAGATAATTTAAAGAAATTAAGGAAAGCTCTCAACCTATTCTTTATCCCTAACAGGAGCGTGGCAATAGTGTTCACAAACAAATGTAGTTTTTTGAGAAAATCACATTTTTGTTTCAACCTTGTAAACGCTCTAGCGGCTAAAGTATTAGACGTAAGTGGGTCAAATAAATTGCACCTGTTAGATAATTTAAAGAGCTTTAAGGGAAATTCTCAACCTATTCTTTATCCCTAACAGGAGCGTGGCAATAGTGTTCACAAACAAATGTAGTTTTTTGAGAAAATCACATTTTTGTTTCAACCTTGTAAACGCTCCAGCGGCTAAACTATTAGACGTAAGTG
>NW_024392448.1:0-581 GCF_016617805.1 Bactrocera tryoni
AACCGCACATGCTGCTCTTTGTATTCCATTTAATTTTCTAATATTGTATTGTTTGTTTAGCGCTGGCCACCATACCAGAGCTCCATATGTAAGTATAGGTCTTATGACAGCCGTATACATCCACATGATTATACTTGGTTTAAGGCCCCAATTCTTGTTGACGATTTTCTTACAAGTATAGTAGGCCATGTATGCTTTGTTTATTCTTTTTTCTATATTTATTTTCCAGGACAGTTTGGTGTCAATCTCCACCCCCAAGTATTTAGCTGTGAGGGATAGAGTGAGTGTTTGTACCGCTTAGTACCGGAAGTTGAAACTGAGGGATTTTGGTTCTGCTTATCATATTAATTTTAATAATTTTTATTGTTATTTCAGCAGAATTCGAGGCAAAATATCAGCACCACCATTCTTACTTTTATCAGCGAATAACTCAGATTTTGTAGCACATACCACACTACAATTTTCGTCCATATGTGGTAATTTAGGTGGTTCTCCAACAAGTTTATTGACACGTTATGCATTTCGTTTATCACTCAATACATCGAAGCACGAATAACAAGTAAAATACATATGCAACAATC
>NW_024392449.1:0-884 GCF_016617805.1 Bactrocera tryoni
GGTGTAGAATTGATTTTTTGGTACATACACATTATGCAATCGATATCAGGTTGCGTAAAAATATGAACTTTACATATTTCTGTTAATTAACCGTTTTGATGTTATTGGAGTTTTCATAGAGTTGTCTTATAGCAATAGCGACAGTGTATTTGGAACAATTTAACAATCTTAAATTAAGGTGTAGGATTGATTTTTTGGTACATACACATTATGCAATCGATATCAGGTTGCGTAAAAATATGAACTTTACATATTTCTGTTAATTAGCCGTTTTGATGTTATTGGAGTTTTCATAGAGTTGTCGTATAGCAATAGCGACAGTGTATTTGGAACAATTTAACAATCTTAAATTAAGGTGTAGAATCGATTTTTTGGTACATACACATTAAGCAATCGATATCAAGATGCGTAAAAATATGAACTTTACATATTTATGCTAATTAGCCGTTTTGATGTTATTGGAGTTGTCATAGAGTTGTCCTATAGCAATAGCGACAGTGTATTTGGAACAATTTAACAATCCTTAATTAAGGTGTAGAATTTATTTTTTGGTACATACACATTAAACAATCGATATCAAGTTGCGAAAAAATATGAACTTTGCATATTTATGCTAATTAGCCGTTTTGATGTTATTAGAGTTGTCATAGAGTTGTTGTATAGACATAACGTCAGTGCATTTGGAGAAATTCCATAATTTTATATTGAGGTGTAAAATCGGTGTTCTAGTACATAGACATTTAGCAATCGATATCAAGTTGCGTAAAAATATGAACTTTACATATTTATGCTAATTAGCCGTTTTGACGTTATTGGAGTTGTCACAAAGCTTTAACGGCAGTGCATTTCGAAAAATTCCATAATTTTACATATAGGTGTAAAAT
>NW_024392450.1:0-1083 GCF_016617805.1 Bactrocera tryoni
ACAGTGGCGAAGCTACAACTTCGGGCGTCCGGGGCCAAGGATGTTCTGCCGCCCCCTTTATCTACCTACCTACAAGTTTCATGAGGTGGATCGAACAAAAGTGAATTTTTACAAAATATCTTCGATATTAAGGATATAAAATTTAGGAACTAGAAGTCAAAGCCAAAAATAAGTGCGAACAGTGGGGTGTTACTATTATCAAGAGAATTCGGAAGAAGCGAAATATGTCTGGGGAAATATCTAAAGATGCTGGTTTGAATTCAGAAGAAGAAATGCGTCGCTGTATGATCGAAATTCTGGATAAGCTATCAATGGAAATATCCACCCGTTTCACAAATTTGGAAAAGCTTAATGACCGTTTTGGTTTTCTTTGTGATTTTGAACAAATTATAGAACTAACCAGAGACTCATACAATGACAAACTCGTCGAAATTAAAGAAAAATGCCAGCAACTTGCCGAATCCTATCCAGATGACTTGGATAACGAAGATTTATACAGTGACCTCCAAGACGTCCTACTTTTATTAAAGAGAGCAAAGAAAAACGAAGAACAAAATGGATTTTCGTCAGAAAACGTTTTATTATACATTTCTTCAATGGGATTGGAAGCCTACAAGACGTTAGCAACAGCTTTAAGAATACTACTCACTATACCAGTATCAGTTGCATCTTGTGAAAGATCTTCTAGCAAAACTTAAATTGATCAAATCTTACTTGAGATCGACCATGAGTCAGAGTAGACTGTCCAATCTTGCGATTCTCGCAATAGAATATGAAACTGCTTCAAATTTAAATTACAATGATAAGATATGTGATTTTGCAGCGATCAAAGCTAGAAAAGTGCATCTTTAAGTTATATCACTATATTTAAGAAAGATATAAGCCAAAAGATATAAGACAAATTCAAAGACTGAAGAGTATTTGGGTAAAAATTAATATTTTTCATTTGTCTTTTATAATAAATTTTGTAAAAAAATTTGTTGAAGTATTTTTCTGAATATTAAAAAACGGCGAAGATGGTTTTGCCGCTCCCAAGACGTTGCGCCCGGGGCGACGGCCCCCCGATGGAGTCGCGTTTAAACG
>NW_024392451.1:0-4486 GCF_016617805.1 Bactrocera tryoni
TGCGAGCATTGAAATAGTAGTGCCTATTGCTCAAGAGAGTTTTGTTTTAAATTTTGTTTATTTTATGATATTGCCGTCGATCATTATTTTAGTTATATTCTCTGAAGTATAACGGTCCTGTTATTCACAACAATAAGTGTGAAACACTTACCGTTACTTTTCTAGAGCCAATTTTATTGGGATATCTGTTTTATGAGCGAGCAATAGAATAGTAGTGAACGGTGAGCTGATTACAAACAGATAATTTTTACTAAAAAATTTTATTTTATCAAATAAAAGTAAGTTTCTAATATTTTATTTATTATTTAATGCAAAAAGCAAAAAAACCTATGATTTTGCTCCTTTTATTGGGCCGCGGGAAGCACTGTAGTGAAGAAAAACGAGAATGGATTCAATCTGTCATAAACAACGGTAAATCCTACAATGGAGTGGGAAGACTTGTGGGGTGTTAAGCCACAATGGTTCGCAAGGCAATTATTTACAAAAAAAGGCGAAAAAAGGGGCGCAAGCTGGATTCTTTCTGAGAATTTTACACGAATAGTTGTAATATGTGCCAAGACTCGACCTAAAATGTCAGCTATGGAGATTCGGAATGAACTTAACCTGGCTTGCGGTGTTCATACAGTGTGAAGACACATGAACATGGTTATGTCCGCTTTGTCCTCGAAAAGTACCGTTATTAAAAATTATGTAGCAAGACGATGTAAATTCATAAAAGGACACCTGAATTAGCCGATTAATGGCCTGCTATCTTGTGGACAGACGTGCCGAAAAGTTGTTCTATACGGCGGTAAGGGTCCCGTCAGTATCTAAGATGCTCCCCTAATGCAGAGTACGAATCCAGATTCAGCACAAAAACTTTGAAGCATAGCGGTTTTGAATATCATGGTTTGGGCTATTTTCCTTACAGGCCCAATTTTTTGTGTAGTCCCAATTCACATGATTACTGGCGCAATGGACCGATACACATACGTGGATATAATGCAGCATATTATGATACCATTTGCTGAAGAGGACATGCCGCTGAAAATGATATTTCAGCAGGATAGTGACCCGAAGAACACCAGTAGGGTGGTAAAAAAGTGGTTTCGGGTCAATGGAGTTGAAGTCATGGATAGGCCCCCTCAATCCCCTGGCCTAAATCCTATTGAAAACTGTTGGGCAGATGTCAAGAAAGCCGTGTGGAAGGATAAACACAAAAACAACAACAAGTTGTGGACCGTAGTGCAGCAATCATGGCAGAGCATACCACTGAAAAGATGCCACAGTCTCGTAGATTCTCTGAAGAAGCGATATATTGCTGTTATCAGAAATCGTAGCCCATGCTACCAAAGAATACTAAAGATCTCCTATAAGACAGAAACTTGCAAAAATCCTTCCGGTATTTTTAAAAAAAATTTTAGTACTTTACTACTATTTTACTGCTCCCAAAATTTTTCATATTTAAACACATCTTTGTAAATAAACATATCTTATACATATTGGAAATCTAAATATTTTTAGTAATAAACATAGCCTGGAAAATATGATCCACTTTTGCATTTCAATGGATGTTAAAACTGTTTGACATTTTACGTAACTCACAGATATGTAAAGCTCTGACACCCACTACTATTTCACTGCTCGCAGCTGTACATACATATATACAGTTGCGAGCATTGAAATAGTAGTGGCTATTGGTCAAGAGAGTTTTGCTTTAAATTTTGTTTATTTTATGATATTGCCGTCGATCATTACTTTAGTTATATTCTCTGAAGTATAACGGTCCTGTTATTCACAACAATAAGTGTGAAACACTTACCGTTACTTTTTTAGAGCCAATTTAATTGGGATATCTGTTTTTATGAGCGAGCAATAGAATAGTAGTGAACGGTGAGCTGATTACAAACAGAGAATTTTTACTAAAAAAATTTAATTTTATCAAACAAAAAATAAGTTTCCTAATCTTTTATTTACTATTAAATGCAAAAAGCAAAAAAAAATATGACTTTGCCCTTTTATTGGGCCGCGAGAAGCACTGTATTGAAGAAAAACGAGAATGGATTCAATCTGTCATAAACAACGGTAAATCCTACAAGGGAGTGGGAAGACTTGTAGGGTGTTAAGCCACAACGATTCGCATTGCAATTATTTATAAAAAAAAGACGAAAAAAGGGGCGCAAGATGGATTTTTTCTGAGAATTTTACACGAATAGTTTTAAGATGTGCCAAGACTCGACCTAGAATGTCAGCTATGGAGATTCGGAATAAACTTAACCTGGCCTGCGGTGTTCATACAGTGAGGAGACTTCTACATGAACATAATTTATATGTCCACAGTCCCCGAAAAGTACCGTTATTAAAAAAAAAATCATGTAGCAAGACGTTTTTAATTCGCCAAAGGACACCTGAAATGGCCGATTGAGAAATGGCGCAACATCTTGTGGACAGACGTGTCGAAAGTTATTCTATACGGCGGTAAAGGGTCCCGTCAGTATCTAAGATGCTCCCCTAATACAGAGTACGACCCCAGATTCAGCACAAAAACTTTGAAGCATGGCGGTTTGAATATCATGGTTTGGGCTGTTTTTCTTACAGGCCCAATTTTTTTGTGTAGTCCCAATTCACAAGATTACTGGCATAATGGACCGATACACATACGTGGATATAATGCAGCATATTATGATACCATTTGCTGAAAAGGACATGCCGCTGAAAAGGATATTTCAGCAGGATAATGACCCGAAGCACATCAGTAGGGTGGAAAAAAGTGGTTTTGGGTCAATGGAGTTGAGGTCATGGGTAGGCCAGCTCAATCCACTGGCCTAAATCCTATTGAAAACCGTTGGACAGATGTCAAGAAAGCCGTGTGGAAGGATAAACACAAAAACAACAACGAGTTGTAGACCGTAGGGCAGCAATCATGGCAGAGCATACCACTGAAAAGATGCCACAGTCTTGTAGATTCTCTGAAGAAGCGATGTATTGGTGTTATCAAAAATCATGGCCATACTACCAAGTACTAAGATCTTTTATAGACGAAACTTGCAAAAATCCTTTAGTATTTTTTAAAAAAATTGTTTAGTACTTTACTACTATTTTACTGCTCCCCAAAATTTTCATACATAAACACATCTTTGTAAATAACCATATCTTGTACACATTCAAATCTAAATATTTTTAGTAATAAACATAGCCTGGAAAATATGATCCACTTTTGCATTTCAATGGATGTTAAAATTGTTTGGAATTTTACATAACTCCCAGATATGTAAAGCTCTAACACCCACTACTATTTCACTGTTCGCAGCTGTACATATGTATTTTAGTGCCCCTTCAAGCGCACTTTTTGACTTTTATTCGTTTTCACTTTACATATACACTTTTACTTTGTTAACTTATTTTATAACCAGCTTAGCGACGTTTGACAACAAAAATTTCGTGTTTTCCTGCGCACTGAACGCTTTCGTAAGCAATAAGAAGCACAAGTTAAAGCACAGCAGCAGTTAACTTTTTATCTGCTTTACAGATAAGAGTTAGAAAAACAATCAGTCTGCACGAAAAAAAGAAATGTTGGCAAACTAGCTTGTTTAACTTCGCCGCAATGCGCGCCTGTACGTGGCACGATAAAACTAGCCGCTTAGCAATAGTGTGCGGCAGGACCACAAGTTGTTGTTTCAGTTGGAATATATTTATTTTAAAAACAAAATAAATGTAAATAATTTATTTGAAGCCTTCTTCGAAACCTTTTAAAGGCATTTGTGTATAAAATTTGAAAAAAATATTTTATATTATATTTTATATCAAAGAAGAGCAACTTACCTTTTCAATATTGTACTTTTCGAGGGCTTGTGTCGCACAATCAACAGCATCCTGCTGCATTTCTTCGCTCATGTCGGCGTTTTTAATAACTGCTTTGCGATCTGACATTTTGTTTGTGGTTTTCTTAAGTTTCTTCTAATAAAAATTAGCAATAAATCTGCAAATAAACTGAAACGGAAATTGAATTTAGTTTCGAGATTTAGCTGAATTTAACAGTGTTATAAAGATACTTAATATAAATTGCAGAATATAAAAAATATACTATATATACCAACAAACAATGATAAAATCTTGCAAAATGCAAATTGTACGCACACAAAACAATCACATTTTCATTGAAAATTTTACAATTTTGCGCATTTGAAGTTTTTTCAAACAATCGCACACCATTAGTTGCCTCATATACCATTTATGCGTGTGCACATAAAGCTAGACAGTGACGGTCGCGCGTATATTTACAAACATACAAATACAAATTTCCATATCATTCACTTTCGAATACTTGCATCTCATGGACTTTTGAACAATCAAAAGCAAATGGCATATAGAAATGGCAGCCACTCACGCGAATTTGTGCTAAGCCGCTTCCGATAAAGCATACCTTGAGGCGCATAAGCCATTACCTTATTATTTTGTTATTATTGACTAACCACTACCACACATGAATGTACATATGTACGTACGA
>NW_024392452.1:0-3238 GCF_016617805.1 Bactrocera tryoni
ACATAAATGTATGTAGATGTATAAGATTACTCTGCTTTTGTTTCGTTGCATACACTAATATTTTGACTTGCTGACACCTCCGGTCTTATACTTTCGTTATATTTTTATTCCCAGCATGCTCAATGTCATTCAAAATATCATCTCGCTGCCGATGTTTTTACAGTTCACCGTTACTGCTATCAACATAAATATGCCTACCTTTGGCCGCATTACTATTCTATGGGGATGCACCGTTCTATCGCTTGTACTTTGTGGTATATTTACTCGCGGTGCGTTGGAAATCTTTCCCATCTGTTACTGTGGCACGGCATTTAAACTACTTTTTGACAAGCTGCACGTTGCGATGTTCTGCAGCAACTGGGTGGTCCAGACACAAAAATTTCGAAAGCACATGATACTCTTCTGTGAGCGTTCGTTGAAGAGTCACACAGTCATGACCAGTGGTATTGTACGCATTCTTCTGGATACTTTCGTCTCGACCTGTAAGACAGCTTACTCCCTGTTGGCTGTCATAATGAAGATGAATGAATAAACCAAAAAGTAGAAGTAGAAATGAACTACGTTTTTATATTTGACATATTTGTATTTCATTGGCACTTTTGCAATTTTTGGGAGTACTTTCTAAACACCTCCTTAATCTAACATAGCAAAATGATCCTGCTTCGTTGCGTATTCTATTAACTTTTATAGCACCGTTGCAGCATCTATGATCCACGCACGACTGGCGTAATTTTTACATTGCAAATATACATATATCCAAACATTTTTGAATCTGTTACATAAACAAACTGTTACAGATAATATACGACTTTAAAACTTCCGACTGGTTTTTTACTTTATCACGAAAATTAACGTTCTTTAAAGATCGCTTCGCTCAACATAGGGTCAACAAAATCGGTATACAGGTATTGAGCGTACTATTTACAACACTAGTATCCATCTTGAGAACCAGCATTCATTATTGGATAATACTCGACCGAATAGATCACATCCAGCACGAAGTATAGAAAATATAGCAGCTGTAGCTAAGAGTGTACACGAAGACCGTGGTGAGTCGATTCGGCGCCGTTCGCAGAAACTCGGACTGTCATTTGGATCGACTTCATAATTTTACGTAAAAATCATAAATGTAGAGTGTGCAAAATACACTTTGTGCAAGAACTGAATGCGCTCGTCATTCCGAAGCGGCATCCTTTCACTCCATGGGCTCCATTTCCCATGCATCGCTTCGATCAATGGATTTATTGAGAGAATACTTCGGTGAGCAGATGATTTCACGTTCTCAGCCGGTCGATTGGTCACACCGTTACAATTTTTCTTATGGGGATATGTAAACTTTAAAGTCTATGCCGACAATTCCGTTTTGATTCAGAAGCAAAACATCGCGCCTGTCATTCGTCAGTTATCAGTCGAAATGGTGGAACAAGTCGTCGGACATTGGACTCAACGGACGGACCATCTAAGACGTAGTCGCACCCAACATTTGAAAGAAAGAATCTTCAAAAAGTAAATGCCAAAAAATGTTATTCCGAATGATAATAAGCATTTCCATTAAATTTGAATTTATTTGTTCTATTTTTAAAAAAAGTAGTAAGCATCGAAATGGATCACCCTTTATAAGCAGGCTATTCGGTTGGCTATTGACATATTCGAAGGCTTCCGGTACATTTAACAATTAGCTTAAATTAAGTTTTATGACTGATCCTCACGGTATGGAACATAGTGTGATAGCTATCATTTCTTTCTTTATGAAGTCCGAAAGCATCCAATATATAACTTTTATGTTAAATTTAAGACTGCTGAATCATTTCTATTGAAAACACGCTAATGGGGTTCTATGGAAGTAGGAAGTATATTGGGTACTACTTATGAAAAGGGCTGTCTCTTCGAGGGCCTTTTGTGAATTTAAATGAAATTTATGTTGTTTGTGCAGTGATTATCGTATCCCCGCATGGGTTGCCATCGAAGTCGTCTAACTAAACGGAAACGTACTTTTCCAGGTGGGTTAGGACCATACTGAGAAGGTGTTCAAATGAAGGAGATTCATTGGGCAAGCAAACAGGTGGTTTGACTTATACAGGACACATTGCCCTCAGGACATAAATTTGCTATGTCGAGGTCAATTATGGATAAGATTAACCTGCTACAATATAGAGTATGATGTTGCGCAAGGGTCACTATAGGTTCTTGAGCAACTCGAACGCTTAGTCTGCTGAAATTGATGGTTTAACAAGAGGTATCCTTTTACTGGGAGGTAGTCGATTAAGGTGTTAGTGACTCCAATGAGTGTCTAAAGTTTTTGGCATCCGTACTCTGTTTGGTGACTGTCATGGATGCTTCTGCGGAAACCATCCCGTTATCATACGGAGTTCAGAGTTCTGGCGCTTCACTAACATATTAATGACCGGCAAACCGACTGCCAACAACGTTTCATTGTTTTTGAACTGGTCGGTTGTATAGTGGAGTTGAACGTACGTACGTATTGCCTGTGGAGACTCCATATTGCTTATGGTATACAAATTAGTATGCCATATATTGGAAGCAATGAAGTGTCACTTCAGCAGTTTGACAGATCAGTTTTCATTTCTAGAAAATTTCGAAGAGGCAACACATCCCATTTTCACATATACCGACGGCAGTTTTATTTCGGTAATAAAAAATTTAGTAGAGCGAGTATTAATAGTTTTGTGTTAAATCATAAAAATAAAGTACATTTTCAAAATAATTTAAAACATTTTTCCAAAAATTAATATTTAGTTTAATATTGATAATTTCCAGAAAAATTATACAAAATGGATTGGCGAATAAGCGAAGTCTTAAATTTAATAAACTTATTCAAGCATATGTATGTAAATCAAAATATCATTGTTTTAATCAACGTATATATACATATAAATGAATTGCTGTTCGTTTGTCTCGCCAAAACTCGAGAACGGCTGAGCGGATTTATCTTATCAATGTCTTTAAATGTTCGTGGAGGTCTGGGGAAGGTCTAAAAGGCGAGAAAAAACGAATAATTGCCGGAAAACCTGTAAAAACAGCCATTTTCTATTTCCCATATGTGACGTGATGTACCATCTAATGGCATGATATCACATCACATTTCATAAATACCCATCTTATATATACAAATAAGTTATGCTCTATCTGACTAAACCGTTACATAAAATTAAAAATGGCCTGAACCACTTTGAAGGAAATCCGGTGAGGATGGTATGTAAAAAAAGGAGAAAATGTT
>NW_024392453.1:0-1011 GCF_016617805.1 Bactrocera tryoni
AAAGATCCTTAAATTATCTAACCGATGCTATTTATTTGACCCACCTGCTTCGAATACTTTAGCCGCCAGAGCGTTTACAAAGTTGAAACAAACATGTGATTTTTCTCAAAACACTACATTTGTTATGAACACTATTGCCGCGCTCCTGGTTGGGATAGAGAATAAGTTGAGGGCTTTTCTAAAAGATCTTTAAATTATCTAACCGATGCTATTTATTGGACCCAGCTTCGTCGAATACTTTCGCCGCTAGAGCGTTTAAAAAGTTGAAACAAACATGTGATTTTTCTCAAAACTCTACATTTGTTTGTGAACGCTATTGCCGCGCTCCTGGTAGGGATAGAGAATAAGTTGAGGGCTTTTCTAAAGGCTCCTTAAATAATCTAACCGATGCTGTTTATTTGACCCACCTACGTCGAACACTTTAGCCGCTAGAGCGTTTACAAAGTTGAAACAAACATGTGATTTTTCTCAAAACACTACATTTGTTTATGAACACTATTGCCGCGCTCCTGGTAGCGTTAGAGAATGAACTGAGGGCTTTTCTAAAAGCTCCTTAAATTATCTAACCGATGCTGTTTATTTGACCCACCTACGTCAAACACTTTAGCCGCTAGAGCGTTTACAAAGTTGAAACAAACATGTGATTTTTCTCAAAACACTACATTTGTTTGTGAACACTATTGCCACGCTCCTGGTAGGTATAGAGGATAAGTTGAGGGCTTTTCTAAAAGCTCCTTAAATTATCTAACCGATGCTATTTATTTGACCCACCTACGTCGAACACTTTAGCCGCTAGAGCGTTTACAAAGTTGAAACAAACATGTGATTTTTCTCAAAACACTACATTTGTTTGTGAACACTATTGCCGCGCTCCTGGTAGGGATAGAGAATAAGTTGAGGGCTTTTCTAAAAGACCCTTAAATTATCTAACCTACGTCGAACACTTTAGCCGCTAGAGCGTTTACAAAGTTGAAACAAAAATGTGATTTTTCTCAAAACACTACATTTGTT
>NW_024392454.1:0-3303 GCF_016617805.1 Bactrocera tryoni
CTCCAATTTGTATATTAAAATTATATTTGTTATAAGAAACCCTTTGTTTTGTATTTAATATTTGTGAAATCATTTGCGCCGAACGTTTCCCCACGGCCAACCACCACCACCGAATTATCAACCCCTTTTTGTTTTATAGTTTTTCTTTTTTAAAAAAACTTACAAAATTTGTTCCACAAACGAAAGCTTCTTAAAGGATATATCTCTCCGGTCGGATACCAGTGAAAATTATACAAAACAAAAATAACTGTATGAGTTATTTTATGCAAAAGGAATGAGATCCCTGATCGGATACCAGTGACAATTATACAAAATGAGAATATCTGGAGGAATTATTCTTTGCAAAAAAGAAATTACTCCCTGGTCGTGTACTACTGTTAACTGTATACACGAAAACAACTTGATCGAGTTAAGCTGCGAGCCGAAGAAAAGCTTCCGCCGATGTTGGATGATCGCAAATCGAAGGAAAAAAAGGGGCCTCACCGCTTCGAGGACAGAGTTATGCGCTGGGTTTGGAACCCGCCACGTAAAAAACGCTCCAAGTTATAAGGAAATGATGACAATCACAGCAAACGCATTAAAGATTATGATTTAAGGGCATGCATCTGGAATGGTATTTCCGTTAATTGCGAAAGTGTCGCTGCCCAGCTGTTAGAAGTCCTCGTAAAAGCAAAGGCTGACATCACCGCCGTCCAAAGAGTGCGATGGACGGGAGTAGGACTGAGACGAGTAGGTCCTTTGGCATTTACTACAGTGGACATATAAAGGAGTAAAAATTCGATGTGGGATTCGTGTTGGGAGAGAGACTCCGTCGCCGAGTCCTGGCATTCACCCCGGTGGATGAACATCTAGCAACAATCCGCATCAAAACAGTGTTCTTCACCCTATCGCTCACTTGCGTTCGCACACCGACAGAAGAGGGGGAGGATGTTACCAGAAATGTCTTCTATTAGCGTCAAAATTGTGTTTGGGAATTTAACTCCAAAGTAGGCAAACACGCTATTTTTGGAACAATGGTCGGTAAATTTAACTTCTATGATGAAATATCCCTAAATGGCTTGAGGCTGATCATCTTCATCGGGACCCGAAATATGGTTATCTGTAGTTCTAGATTCCAGCATAGGAAAAACCACCAAGCTACCTAGCGGTCAGCGGATCAAAAACCCACCAACCAGATCGATCACGTTGTGATAGGAAGAAAAAACGTCTCCAGTGTCTTAGACGTGCGAACGCTCTGAGGTCCTGGCACTGACTCGGACCACTATCTTCTTGTAGTGAAGATACGAACCCACCTATGTGCAGCAAAAAACACTCCTGCACTTGTATAAGGGAACTGTGGTACGTCATTTCAATCCCCTCACGTACAGCTATAAACGAAATCAGTGGTTTTGAAAAAAAAAAAGAATAGCTTATACGATGAGGAGTGCCGTGTCACAGTGAAGAGAAAACAGGCTGCCTACCTGGCAACGCTACAATCGACCGAAACACGTGGGGGATGGGATAGATACCAAGATATGAAGGCGAAAGCACGAACAATTGCAGACAAAAACAAAGAGAGGTCGAAATGATTGATTACAAAATGCTTGGCAAGCTAACCAACAAGGGTAGAGTTCTAAAAGTGTACAAAAAGTTGCGGCGGCTAACAAAAGGTTTCCAGACCGAAGCATAATCTTGTAGAACCTCTTTGCTGATGCTCAGGACATACTGAAATTCTAGATGGAACACTTCTCCAGCCTGCTGAATGGCAGCGAAAACATACCACTACGAGATGTTGAACCCGATTCCCCAATCGTGGACGATGGACCGGATGCTCCATTGCCCGACTGTGAAGAAGTTCAAATAGCAATTATCCTTATGAAAAACATATGGGCCGATGGATTGCCGACCGAGCTATTGAAATACGGCGGCGAAGAACTGATAAAGAGGAAGCATCAGCTTTTTTTGTAGCTACCCGACGATTGGAACTCGACAGCACGAAAAGGAGCTGCCTTATGCCGCGATGTCCGAATTTCGTATCCCCGCAAAACTAATAAGGCTGTACTATAACATTGTAACTGTACTGACATTGAGCAACATCAAAAGCTCCGTCAGAATCTGGAAGGACCTCTCCGAGCAGTTCGATACCAAACGAGGTTTTAGACAAGGCTATTCCCTATCGTGCGACTTCTTCAACCTGCTTCTGGAGAAAATAGTTCGAGCTGCAGAACTAAATGGAGAAGATACCATCTTCTATAAGAGTGTACAGCTGCTGGCGTATGCCGATGATATTGATATCATAAGCCTCAACACCCGTGCCGTTGGTTCTGCTTTCTCCAGACTGGACAAGGAAGCAACGAGGGCAAGACGAAATATCTCTTGTCATCAAACAAACAGTCGTCTCACTCGCGACTTGGCACTCACGTTACTGTTGACAGTCATAACTTTGACCAACCAATGTCAGCCTAGAAATCCAACGCAGAATAACTTTGGCCAAAACGTGCTACTTTGGTCTGATTATGAAATTGAAAAATAAAGTCCCCTCTGGACGAACAAAAACCAAACTTTATAAGTCACTCATTATTCCCGTCCTGCTAGATGGTGTAAAGGTAGGGAGGATTTGTCTCATAATCTGAAGAGTCGACGTTGCGAGTTTTCGAGAGAAAAGTTCTGCGGTTTATGATTCTATGCATTTCGGCAATAGTCCAGCGAATGAAGAGACTGCGGCTACGCTTGCTAGGTCATATCGTCCGTATGGACGAAAACACTCCAGCTCTGAAAGTATTCGGCCCAGTTCCCGCCGGGAAAACCTTCATACCGTTGGAAAGACCAGATGGAGAAGGGCTTGGAATCTCCATTTGGTGCCAAACAGCAAAAAGGAAAAACAACTGACACGCTGTTGAACACGGCTCTAACCGCGTGAGAGAAAATTGCTTGTCGCAGTTTTTCGCCGAAAGAATTTCCCAGAATAATGGAATATTTTCTCTAGGGGAAAAATGACAGAAAGTAGTCTACTCAAATGGTACATATTTGGTTCGTTAAATTTCGTTATAAATTTAAAAAAAATAAGTTGAAGTTTGATTAGAAATGGGAAAAAACTTTTTCGACTACCCAATTTATAAAAAGCTACCCAATTTATAAAAAGCAACCACGTTTCGTTGTATTATAACTTAAGACCGCGCTCACCTATCCAAAACATATGTTTAAGGTTTGTTTACGCTATTTAGATGGTATGAGTACAGTTTGCACAAAATCGAACTAGCGGTTCTTCTTTTATCACATTTTCTGTGATAAATCAATAAAGATGATATATCTATATCTATATAT
>NW_024392455.1:0-1100 GCF_016617805.1 Bactrocera tryoni
GTTCGGTGACACCCGAACTTAGCCCTTCCTTACTTGTTAACATTGAGGTTAATACTCGAAATTTCGCAAATTCAGCGAAATCATATCTATAACCTAAGGACTTCAATATGAGCAGCAATTACAGTTTAAGGATTGCTCTTGCCAAATATATGAAGATTAGGCCAACTGTGTTTGATAGTCGGTATAATGGTACAACAGGGCGTGTACGTGACGTGCGCCGGCATTAGAGGTGAGCGCTGGAATTAATGGCAGAGAGGGAGAAATATCAAAATATACAAATGAAATAAAGACAAGTTTAGTATTGATAAACATAAATGCTTATGAAAATTGTAGTATTTACCTAAAAAAGAAATATCTATCTTAAAAATGTGGTTTTCTGGATTTTCGAATTTTGGTATTTTTCTGGTTTCATGTGCTGTAAGCGCACATAAGCTTAACAAACATAAACACAACGAAACGCATACGTATAAACTGAGCTTGCTAAATGTACGCACTTAAATTGAAAACTGACATACATATATGTATATACATATATATCATAGATGGGCACACTGCATTATATATTTACTGCATTAGCGTGCAGCGGCAAACAGTAACGTCTACTTTACTGAGAGTGAAATGAGAGTCGCGTGGCCTGTTCACACTCTTTACTGTTGCTGGAAAAGATTAGCAGTAAAAATATAAATAATTTGCGAGTAAAAATAATTTTTACTGGTTACTGGAAAAATTTGCAGTAAAAGTATTTTTTACAGCTTACCGAAAGGAGATTGCGGTAAAATACTAATAATATCATTTGATTTGCGAAAACCAGCAAAATATTTACTGTTTACCGGGAAAATAGTTACTGGTAGTTAAAAAATCAAAGAAGCCAAATCCACTAGGCCACAATGAATAATTAAAAGAAAATTCGAATATTTTTTGTTTTTCATTGAAACATTGTTATTTCAACTTGTTGTATCCGCCATTAGCTTTTCTTAAAACAAGCATTTTCGGAAATTTGCATCGCTTTGAGTTTTTGCCTTCTAGACCAGTTAACACAATACCAGCGGAAAAGAAAAACAACCGTCTTTACAGGTGATGACGGTAATGGGGTATTATAT
>NW_024392456.1:0-1558 GCF_016617805.1 Bactrocera tryoni
TTCTCATCTTACAAAAGTTGACATAAAGCCATAACTATGGTGCATTTAGAAAAATTCTACAATTTTACATTTAGGTAGAAAACCAATTTTCTTTCATATACACATTTAGAAATCCACATCGAATTGCTTCAAATTATTAACTTAACAAATTAGAGTTAGTTAATCTTCTTCAACTTACTGAAGTTGACATAAAGCCATAACGGCGGTGCATTTAGAAAAATTCTACAATTTTACATTTAGGTAGAAAACCAATTTTCTTTCATATACACATTTAGAAATCCACATCGAATTGCTTCAAATTATTAACTTTACAAATTAGAGTTAGTTAATCTTCTTCATCTTACCAAAGTTACATAAAGCCATAACGTCAGTGCATTTGGAAAAATTCTACAATTTTACATTTAGGTAGAAAACCAATTTTCTTTCATATACACATTTAGAAATCCACATCGAATTGCTTCAAATCATTAGCTTTTCTTATTAAAGTTAATTAACTTTCTTCATCTTACAAAAGTTGACATAAAGCCATAACGGCAGTGCATTTGGAAAAATTCCACAATTTTACATTTAGGAATAAAACCGATTTCCTTGCATATACACATTTAGAAATCCACATCAAGTTGCTTCAAATCATTAACTTAACATATTAAATTTAGTTAACCTTCTTCATCTTACAAAAGTTGACATAAAGCCATAACGGCAGTGCATTTGGAAAAATTCTACAATTTTACATTTAGGTATAAAACCAATTTTCTTTCATATACACATTTAGAAATCCACATCGAATTGCTTCAAATCATTAGCTTCACATATTAAAGTTAATTAACCTTCCTCATCTTACAAAAGTTGACATAAAGCCATAACGGCGGTGCATTTAGAAAAATTCTACAATTTTACATTTAGGTAGAAAACCAATTTTCTTTCATATACACATTTAGAAATCCACATCGAATTGCTTCAAATCATTAGCTTCACATATTAAAGTTAATTAACCTTCCTCATCTTACAAAAGTTGACATAAAGCCATAACGGCGGTGCATTTAGAAAAATTCTACAATTTTACATTTAGGTATAAAACCAATTTTCTTTCATATACACATTTAGAAATCCATATATGAAGTTGCTTCAAATCATTAACTTTACATATTAAAGTTAGTTAATCTTCTGCATCTTACTGAAGTTGGCATAACGCCAAAACGGCAGTGCATTTGGAAAAATTCCATAATTTTACATTTACGTATAAAATGGGTTTTCTTGCATATCTACTTCTTCTTCTTCTTAATTGGCGTAGACACCGCTTATGCGATTATAGCCGAGTTAACAACAGCGCGCCAGTCGTTTCTTCTTTTCGCTACGTGGCGCCAATTGGATATTCCAAGCGAAGCCAGGTCCTTCTCCACTTGGTCCTTCCAACGGAGTGGAGGTCTTCCTCTTCCTCTGCTTCCCCCCGGCGGGTACAGCGTCGAATACTTTCAGAGCTGGAGTGTTTTCGTCCATCCGGACAACATGACCTAGCCAGCGTAGCCGCTGTCTTTTAATGCGCTGAACTATGTCAATG
>NW_024392457.1:0-798 GCF_016617805.1 Bactrocera tryoni
CAGTTACAATGTAAAATAATCTTCTTCTTCTTAATTGGGTTAACAACAGCGCGCCAGTCGTTTCTTCTTTTCTCTACGCAGCGCCAATTGGATATTCCAAGCGAAGCCAGGTCCTTCTCCACTTGGTCCTTCCAATGGAGTGGAGGTCTTTCCCTTCCTCTGCTTCCCCCGGCGGGTACTGCGTCGAATGCTTTCAGAGCTGGAGTGTTTTCATCCATCCGGACAACATGACCTAGCCAGCGTAGCCGCTGTCTTTTAATTCGCTGAACTATGTCAATGTCGTCGTATATCTCGTACAGCTCATCATACCATCGAATGCGATATTTGCCGTGGCCAATGCGCAAAGGACCATAACACAGACCTATTTTCTGTGCTTCTTTGTCCAGCCTGGAGAAAGCAGAACTAAGGGCGCGGGTGTTGAAGATGGTACCTTCTCTATTTAGTTCTGCAGCTCAAACTATTTTCACCAGAAGCAGCTTGAAGAAGTCGCACGATAGGGAGTCGCCTTGTCTGAAACCTTATTTGGTATCGAACGGCTCGGAGAGGTCCTCCCCGATCCTGACGGAGCTTTTGGTGTTACTCAACGTCGTGTTACACAGTCGTATTAGTTTTGCGGGGATACCAACTTCAGACATCGCGGCATCGACAAAGAGGTGGTGTGTGTCGATTCTTCTTTCACGGGTCTTTTCCAAGATTTGGCGCATGGTGAATATCTGGTCGGTAGAACCTTATATGCGATCTTTTCTTTTTCTGTCTGCAAATGCGTCTCGCTTCCCTCTTCAACTCTCGGTATCTATC
>NW_024392458.1:0-1740 GCF_016617805.1 Bactrocera tryoni
GGAGGAGAATTCGACAATCTTATATTCAGGTATAAAGTCGATTTTCTTGTATGTATACACATTTAGCAGTCGATATTGAGTTGCTTTAAATCATTAATTTAACATATTTAAGTTAATTTACCTTTTTCATCTTACTGAAGTTGACATAAAGCCATAACGGCAGTGCATTTGGAAGAATTCGACAATCTTATATTCAGGTATAAAGTCGATTTTCTTGTATATACACATTAAGCAGTCGATATTGAGTTGCTTTAAATCATTAATTTAACATCTTTAAGTTAATTTACCTTCTTCATCTTACTGAAGTTGACATAGAGCCATAACGGCAGTGCATTTGGAAGAATTCGACAATCTTATATTCAGGTATAAAGTCGATTTTCTTGTATATACACATTAAGCAGTCGATATTGAGTTGCTTTAAATCATTAATTTAACATCTTTAAGTTAATTTACCTTCTTCATCTTACTGAAGTTGACATAGAGCCATAACGGCAGTGCATTTGGAAGAATTCGACAATCTTATATTCAGGTATAAAGTCGATTTTCTTGTATATACACATTTAGCAGTCGATATTGAATTGCCTTAAATCATTAACTTAACATATTTAAGTTAATTAACCTTCTTCATCTTACTGAAGTTGACATAAAGCCACAACGGCAGTGCACTACATAAAGTCGATTTTCTTGTATATACACATTTAGCAGTCGATATTGAATTGCCTTAAATCATTAATTTAACATCTTTAAGTTAATTTACCTTCTTCATCTTACTGAAGTTGACATAAAGCCATAACGGCAGAGCATTTGGGAGAATTCGACAATCTTATATTCAGGTATAAAGTCGATTTTCTTGTATATACACATTTAGCAGTCGATATTGAATTGCCTTAAATCATTAATTTAACATAATTAAGTTAATTAACCTTCTTCATCTTACTGAAGTTGACATAAAGCCATAACGGCAGAGCATTTGGAAGAATTCGACAATCTTATATTCAGGTATAAAGTCGATTTTCTTGTATATACACATTTAGCAGTCGATATTGAATTGCCTTAAATCATTAATTTAACATAATTAAGTTAATTTACCTTTTTCATCTTACTGAAGTTGACATAAAGCCATAACGGCAGTGTATTTGGAAGAATTCGACAATCTTATGTTCAAGTATAAAGTCGATTTTCTTGAATATACACATTCAGCAATCGATATTGAGTTGCTTCAAATCATTAATTTAACATATTTAAGATAACAAACCTTCTTCAGCTTACTGAAGTTGACATAGAGCCATAACGGCAGTGCATTTGGAAGAATTCGACAATCTTATATTCAGGTATAAAGTCGATTTTCTTGTATATACACATTAAGCAGTCGATATTGATTTGCTTGAAATCATTAATTTAACATCTTTAAGTTAATTTACCTTCTTCATCTTACTGAAGTTGACATAAAGCCATAACGGCAGAGCATTTGGGAGAATTCGACAATCTTATATTCAGGTAAAAAGTCGATTTTCTTGCATATACACCTTTAGCAGCCTATATTGAATTGCCTTAAATCATTTATTTAACATCTTTAAGTTAATTAACCTTCTTCATCTTACTGAAGTTGACATAAAGCCATTACGGCAGTGCATTTGGATGACTTCGACAATATTATATTCACGTATAAATTAGATTTTCTTGATGACTTCGACAATCTTATATTCAGGTATAAGTGAGATTTTCTTGTACATACACATT
>NW_024392459.1:0-512 GCF_016617805.1 Bactrocera tryoni
CATTTTCTCGGCACAGGCAATTTTATATACATATTCGGTTCACGCATTCCCTATTAATTAGTTTTCTCAAAAAAGCTTGAGATTTTTCATAAACTTCAGTAAGATGAAGAAGGTTAATTAACTTAAATATGTTATGTTAATGATTTAAAGCAACTCAATATCGACTGCTAAATGTGTATATACAAGAAAATCGACTTTATACCTGAATATAAGATTGTCGAATTTTTACAAATGCACTGCCGTTATGGCTTTATGTCAACTTCGGTAAGATGAAGAAAGTTAATTAACTTAAATATGTTAAATTAATGATTTAAGGCAACTCAATATCGACTGCTAAATGTGTATATACAAGAAAATCGACTTTATACCTGAATATAAGATTGTCGGATTCCTCCAAATGCACTGCCGTTATGGCTTTATGTCAACTTCGGTAAGATGAAGAAAGTTAATTAACTTAAATATGTTAAATTAATGATTTGAGGCAACTCAATATCGACTGCTAAATGTGTATA
>NW_024392460.1:0-548 GCF_016617805.1 Bactrocera tryoni
GGAATGAACTGGCGGATAAACGCGCTAAACTAGCGGCTAGTGAACCGCTCGTTACGTTTGACTTTCTTGAGAATAAAGACTTATATAAGATGGCACACCAACACCAACTTAAGTCGCTAATGGAGAATTGGAGACATATCCAGCACCAATACACTGTAAATAACCCAGATAGGAGCAAACCAATCTATCCACCAAACTGTCGATGTAAAGATGTTAAATCATTTTTCCGCCTACGTTTAGGGCACACAATAGCCACACATTCGTACTTCTTCAATCGGTCCAGTCCGCCTTACTGCCAACATTGCCCGTGGGCTTCACTAACAGTCCATCGCCTGCTCGACGAATGCCACCATTTCACAGCAACCAGGAGGACTATCTTCGATAACCAAACACTTACAACACTTTTGAAAACTACGTCTCTCGAGAACGTTACAAAAATTTCAAAATATTTGGATAAATGCGGTCTAAAACATTTAATATGACATCCTACCTAGCTTAGATAAGAACTTTGTTTTTGTTTTACTTAAGCACGTATATAGATTTTATGA
>NW_024392461.1:0-985 GCF_016617805.1 Bactrocera tryoni
AACATAGAGAAGATGCAAATTGAATTCTATATGATGTTCGATTTGGCGGCTAACAGAGCCGATAAGAATCAAAGTAAAGAATTCGCCGTTGTCGCTGCTATTTAGCAGAATTGAGCACGTGCAGTGGCAAAAATATATGTAAAACGACTGAATTCATGCCAGAATAAATAAAGAGAAATGCTTTGATGAAAAATATACAAAGCATTCTCTGAGTCACATATGCGTGATTATATTGTATTATATGAACCATTGTTTTCTGGAAAATGGTAAAAATTTTAATTATTTTTACAAAATCAGGAAAAATTAGGAAACGTTATTTTAATTTCATTTTTCTTTAATTTAATTCTTAAATAAATTAATATTTCAAATAAATTATATTTATTTCGACTATTAAAAAGTGAAGAAGAAAATTGATGACCTTCATGAAATATGCATATTCGCATTATTTCGTTATCATTTCCAAATTTGTACCAATAGAATTTCTATGACACATGCATATGTACATATGTATATTATTTCTTTGGCACATTTGTCTGTATGTTTACGAAAGCAAATGCGAGCCATATACATTAGGGTGATTCAAAAAATTTTTTTTTTTTTTTTTCAATTGGTACTCGCAAAAATAGGTTCCTACACCTCTCAGAAAGCCTCTCCAAATATGAGTTTTTAATTGCAACGGGAAGGTCCTCCGCCTAACGGTTATCTATTTTTTCTTATTATCAAATAGGTTCCTAGACACCTCTAAGAAAGCCTCTCCAAAAATCTATTCGTAATAATTTTTTTTCATTGAGTTATAAAATTCTTAAGAAATAAAAAATTTTCCCAAAAATAATCAAATTTCAACCGTTAATATCTTTTAAACGGTTGGGTTTACGAAAAAATCATAAGAGACCATATTTTAGAGCATTCAATTTCCTACAAAACCTAATTGACATGATATTTTTTCAAGTAGTTGGAAGCGAGATATAAATTTTTCTATCTGATA
>NW_024392462.1:0-2384 GCF_016617805.1 Bactrocera tryoni
CAGGACATCAGACCAGCTGGGCAGCGGCACCTTCCCAATTAAGGGACCGGACATTCCAGATGCATGCCTTCAATTCGTATTAGTCCTTATTTCGTTTCATGGGTCGTCATCAAAAGGGGGGTCTCTCATCCAGAGGCTGGTTGTAGCTCTTCACTGGGGTGTGGCCCAAACCCAGCGCACAACCCTATGTAGGGAATGTTTCGCCTTCTCACTTTAGCTCGCCTTCGAACGTATGTTCTTAGGCTACCCAGAGGATACTTGCTCAAGGACCGGAAGCAGTGAGCTGCTTGAGCCATGTGTAAAAGAATCGTTTCTGGCCACTCCCAAGTGAATGGCGATCAGAGAACTTTCCTCACTTGCGTGAACTTCTACACATGACTCCATCCTCCACTTAGTACTTAGCCTTAGAAAATGACGACATCAATTTCTAATCACCTTATATTGCTTCTTTAGGTTTTCAATCACAATACTTCTTTCGGGATAGCGGCAGCCAAATTAACGGATTACTCACACTCGTATTACATACCGGTAGTGAACGGCGACGCACTAGTATGGAACGAGTACAGTTACCTGAGGCACTCAACTAATTTGACCGAGTTTATGCGCATGACAGACGAAACTGCCAACATGACGGACCTGTTTCCGCAGTCGCACATGCGAAAGTTGCTAGAGACTGACAATGGATATGTTAGAACATTACTAGCCGCTATAAGCGTACATCCTAGTATGGCGAGAAGCCTAGACTTTCCGGGTTCAGCCCTTAAATTTATCACAGGTACCCCAGACGCTGACGATTGGACCTTATCAGTGTGGCTTTAGACCTGGCAAATCAACAACCGAAAAGATATTCTCCATGCGCCAAATCTTGGAAAAGACCCGTGAAAGGAGAATCGACACACACCACCTCTTCGTCGATTTCAAAGCTGCTTTCGACAGCACGAAAAGGAGCTGCCTCTATGCCGCGATGTCCGAATTTGGTATCCCCGCAAAACTAATACGGCTGTGTAAACTGACGTTGAGCAACACGAAAAGCTCCGTCAGGATCGAAAAGGACCTCTCCGAGCCGTTCGAGGTTTCAGACAAGGCGACTCCCTATCGTGCGACTTCTTCAACCTGCTTCTGGAGGAAATAGTTCGAGCTGCAGAACTAAATAGAGAAGGTACCATCTTCTATAAGAGTGTACAGCTGCTGGCGTATGCCGATGATATCGATATCATCGGCCTCAACACCCGCGCCGTTAGTTCTGCTTTCTCCAGGCTGAACAAGGAAGCACATAAAATGGGTCTGGCAGTGAACGAGGGCAAGACGAAATATCTCCTGTCATCAAACAAACAGTCGTCGCACTCGCGACTTGGCTCTCACGTCACTGTTGACAGTCATAACTTTGAAGTCGTAGATAATTTCGTCTATTTAGGAACCAACATTAACACCACCAACAATGTCAGCCTGGAAATCCAACGCAGGATTGCTCTTTCCAACAGGTGCTACTTCGGACTGAGTAGGCAATTGAGAAGCAAAGTCCTCTCTCGACGAACAAAAACTGAACTCTATAAGTCGCTCATAATTCCCGTCCTGCTATATGGTGCAGAGGCTTGGGCGATGACAACAACCGATGAGTCGACGTTACGAGATTTCGAGAGAAAAATTCTGCGAAATATTTATGGTCCTTTGCGCATTGGCCACGGCGAATATCGTATTCGATGGAACGATGAGCTGTACGAGATATACGACGACATTTACATAGTTCAGCGAATTAAAAGACAGCGGCTACGCTGGCTAGGTCATATCCAATTGGCGCCACGTAGCGAAATGAAGAAACGACTGGCGCGCTGTTGTTAACTCGGCTATAATCGCGTAAGCGGTGTCTACGCCAATTAAGAAGAAGAAGATAATCCGGAGTACATGTGGCCTGGCCAATAAAGTGTATTTGCAAAACATACAACTAGTGTAATTATTGCCGCGTCCGACGACCAGCTCATACACATCATATAGTGATTACAGCATACATCATTAATTGATATAAAAAATTTGACCCAAATTCTTTGCTTGATATTTTTAGCCATTGATAAATGAGGAATGCACCGCGACCTTAGGTCTATTGTGTTTTTTTTTAGCCATTGTAAAAACTCGCAAAGTGCTACTGAGGTGTACCGAATTAAGCAGCTGCTGTAAAAAAACTGTTTTGACAATTCGCGCCTTTATTTGGCATAGCATTTAAGGACAGTCTTACCAACTTAGCAAAATACACAATTTTGAAATATCATTTACCCGGGGTATTTAGTTGCAATTTCCTGGTGCTCTGTTGTCACAATCTGTATCTATCTTGATTAGTTTTAGGTGAAGCAAACAAACTGTGAACAACGCTATTATACTCTGAAGCAGAG
>NW_024392463.1:0-3407 GCF_016617805.1 Bactrocera tryoni
TCTTCTTCTTCTTAATTGGCGTAGAAACCGTTTAAGCGATTATAGCCGAGTTAACAACAGCGCGCCAGTCGTTTCTTCTTTTCGCTACGTGGCGCCAATTGGATATTCCAAGCGAAGCCAGGTCCTTCTCCCCTTGGTCCTTCCAACGGAGTGGAGGTCACCCTCCTCCTCTGCTTCCCCCGGCGGGTACTGCGTCGAATACTTTCAGAGCTGGAGTGTTTTCGTCCATCCGGACAACATGACCTAGCCAGAGTAGCCGCTGTCTTTTAATTCGCTGAACTATGTCGATGTCGTCGTATATCTCGTACAGCTCATCGTTCCATCGAATGCGGTATTCGCCGTGGCTAACGCGCAAAGGACCATAAATCTTTCGCAGAACTTTTCTCTCGAAAACTCGCAACGTCGACTCATCCGTTGTTGACATCGTCCAAGACTCTGCACCATACAGCAGGACGGGAATTATGAGTGACTTATAGACTTTGGTTTTTGTTTGTCGAGAGAGGACTTTGCTTCTCGATTTCCCACTCAGTCCGAAGTAGCACCTGTTGGCAAGAGTTATCCAGCGTTGGATTTCTAGGCTGACATTGTTGGTGGTGTTTACGCTGGTTCCAAGATAGACGAATTTATCTACGACTTCAAAGTTATGATTGTCAACAGTGACGTGAGTGCCAAGTCGCGAGTGCGACGACTGTATGCTTGATGACAGGAGATATTTTGTCTTACCCTCGTTCATTGCCAGACCCATTTTCTGTGCTTCCATATCCAGTCTGGAGAAAGTAGAGCTAACGGCGCGGGTGTTGAGGCTAACGATATCAATATCATCGGCATACGCCAACAGCTGTACACTCTTATAGAAGATGGTACCTTCTCTATTTAGTTCTGCGGCTCGAACTATTTTCTCCAAAAGCAGGTTGAAAAAAGTCGCACGATAGGGAATCGCCTTGTCTGAAACCTCGTTTTGGTATCGAACGGCTCGGAGAGGTCCTTCCCGATCCTGACGGAGCTTTTTGGTGTTACTCAACGTCAGTTTACACAGCCGTATTAGTTTTGCGGGGATACCAAATTCAGACATCGCGGCATAAAGGCAGCTCCTTTTCGTGCTGTCGAAAGCAGCTTTGAAATTGACGAAGAGGTGGTGTGTGTCGATTCTTCTTTCACGGGTCTTTTCCAAGATTTGGCGCATGGTGAATATCTGGTCGGTTGTTGATTTTCCTGGTCTGAAGCCACACTGATAAGGTCCAATCAGTTTGTTGACGGTGGGCTTTAATCTTTCACACAATACGCGCGATAGAACCTTATATGCGATGTTGAGGAGGCTAATCCCACGGTAGTTGGCGCAGACTGTGGGGTCTCCTTTTTTATGGATTGGGCATAGCACACTTAAATTCCAATCGTTGGGCATGCTTTCGTCCGACCATATTTTACAAAGAAGCTGATGCATGCACCTTATCAGTTCTTCGCCGACGTGTTTGAATAGCTCGGCCGGCAATCCGTCGGCCCCTGCCGCTTTGTTGTTCTTCAGGCGGGCAATTGCTATTCGAACTTCTTCATGGTCGGGTAATGGAACGTCTGCTCCATCGTCATCGAATGGGGAATCGGGTTCTCCTTCTCCTGATGTTGTGCGTTCACTGCCATTCAGCAGGCTGGAGAAGTGTTCCCTCCATAATTTAAGTATGCTCTGGGCATCAGTGACTAGATCACCTTTGGGGGTTCTACAAGAGTACGCTCCGGTCTTGAAACCTTCCGTAAGCCGCCGCATTTTTTCGTAGAATTTTCGAGCATTACCCCTGTCGGCCAGCTTATCAAGCTCTTCGTACTCACGCATTTCAGCCTCTTTCTTCTTCTGTCTACAAATGCGTCTCGCTTCCCTCTTCAACTCTCGGTATCTATCCATCCCGCACGTGTAGTGGTCGATCGTAACGTTGCGAGGTAGGCAGCCTGTTTTCTCTCCGCTGCGACACGGCACTCCTCGTCGTACCAGCTGTTCTTTTGCACTTTCCGAAAACCAATGGTTTCGGTTGCAGCTGTACGTAAGGAGTTTGAAATTCCGCCCCACAGTTCCCTTATACCGAGTTGTTGACGGGTGCTCTCAGAGAGCAGGAGTGCAAGCCGAGTAGAAAATCGTTCGGCTGTCTGTTGTGATTGCAGCTTCTCGACGTCGAACCTTCCTTGTGTTTGGTGGCGCGCGTTTTTGCTGCACAGAGGCGGGTGCGAATCTTAGCTGCAACAAGATAGTGGTCCGAGTCGATGTTAGGACCTCGGAGCGCACGCACATCTAAAACACTGGAGACGTGTCTTCCGTCTATCACAACATGATCGATCTGGTTGGTAGTTTTTCGATCCGGAGACAGCCAGGTAGCTTGATGAATCTTCTTATGCTGGAATCTAGTACTACAGATAACCATATAATAACCGAATTTACCGACCGTAGTGCCAAAGACACCTTCTTTGCCCACCCTGGCGTTAAAGTCGCCAAGCACGATTTTGACATCGTGGCGGGGGCAGCCTTCATAAGTGCGCGCCAAGCACTCATAAAAGGCATCTTTGGTCACATCGTCCTTCTCTTCCGTTGGGGCGTGGGCGCAGATCAGCGATATGTTGAAGAACCTCGCTTTCATGCGGATTGTGGCTAGACGTTCATTCACCGCAGTGAATGATAGTACTCGGCGACGGAGTCTCTCTCCCACCACGAATCCTACACCAAACTTGCGCTCCTTTATATGGCCACTGTAGTAAATGTCACAAGGACCTACTCGTCTCTGTCCTTGTTCCGTCCATCGCATTTCTTGGACGGCGGTGATGTCAGCCTTTGTTTTTACGAGGACATCAACCAGCTGGGCAGCGGCACCTTCCCAATTAAGGGACCGGACATTCCAGGTGCATGCCCTCAATTCGTAGTCCTTATTTCGTTTGCCATGGTCGTCATCAAAAGGGGGGTCTCTCATCCGAGGCTGGTTATAGCTCTTCACTGGGGGTGTTTTTTACGTGGCGGGTCCCAAACCCAGCGCACAACCCTTGTAGGGAATGTTTCGCCTTCTCACTTTAGCTCGCCTTCGAACGGATGTTCTTAGGCTACCCAGAGGATACTTGGTCAAAGATCGGAAGTAGTGAGCTGCTTGAGCCATGTGTAAAAGAATCGTTTCTGGCCACTCCCAAGTGAATGGCGATCAGAGAACTTTCCTCACTTGCGTGAACTTCTACACATGACTACATCCTCCCTCAATATGTATGCCCATAAATTCACGGAAGTTATCGTACTCATTTGAGCGAAAGTGCTACCTTACTCGAAATGTATAATAGTTTTTCAAAATATAGGTTATTAGACGAGAAGAGAGCTATTTCATGCAATCATAGGAAAATATATGATCAAAGGACGTTCGAAACTAGTAAATTAAATAATATTAAAG
>NW_024392464.1:0-4077 GCF_016617805.1 Bactrocera tryoni
GAAGGGGATGGAATTGATTTGGAAGAATAAATAAAGCATTTTCAAAATAAATACAATGTCACCTTGGTATGCCTTAGTATACCACAGCAACATGGCAGCCGGATCCACTAATTTTATATGTTCATCTCTATATCTATATAAATTATAATTTATTAAATAAAAAACCTTTATTTAGCCAAAAGCATACCGAAATGTTGTTTCTTCACGTAATCTAGGCTTTCATCTCCCCAGTCTAGACATATAATTGCATTTAATTTAACCCACGTTCCGGTAAAAGATTGTACCCAGCTTGTTGTCGGCGTTGTGTCATTTTGGCACTTTTATTTTTTACGTCAATAAAAACTAATTGAGCGAAGACACCAAATAATCTGATAATAATGGATCTATAGGCCTAGCAAAGGCACAACAAAATGAAGACCCACACACACATATACACACAGCCAAAAGATACATACACGCATGCAAAGATGAATGAAAGCGCTTTTTATTAACACGCGACAGAGTGGTCGGAAATTGGGTGTAAGAAGAATTTCTAAAGAGAACGCTATATACGTGCATCTTACATAGTTTTCATCACATAACAACAACAATAACAAGTATAAAAACAGTTATTTAAGTGTAAGGGGAGTAATCAATGGCGTTGGCTCGCTTTAGAAGCGACACTGCGTAGCATCAATGAGATAAGTATTTGTAACTTAACAACAACATGCACTCCACAATTACATTAACAACTTAATAACAGTATACATAGCATACTTAATACTTAATAATAATAATAATAATTTACTCAAGTTGAAAGCATAATAAGAACACAATGCAAAGGCGGATAAAAACGCCTGGCAGAGTCAAAAGGAAGATAGAGATAAGTAAGAGCAGTGAAACAGCCAACTGCCAAACAGTCAAAACTGCCAAACGACAAGTTAAACACTCCAGGTCACCCATTACCACCACAAAACACTTGAGACAGTAGTGAATGCACCAAAAGCCGCCAGGAAAAGAAGCTGCGTGGAATGGGCGACTAAGAACAAGCACAGAGAAGGGAGAGCATGGACTAGGATTACGACGAGCAACAGCTCAATGAGAAAGTTTAATGCGCAGAAGTGCTAAGGCATAAGTAAATAAATATAAATAAAAATTATCTCTCATTTTCAAATTTAAATATAGAATAAGCAAATGCTAGAAATAAGGGGCGCAAATCTCAGAGATGATAATAAATAAGTACTTCTTGTCGGTGAATCATGAAAGCGCTGGCGTTGTGAAGCTGGAAGTTTGAGCAACCATATGAAAAATGTAATGTTTGGATCTACAAAAGTAGTATTTAAGAAATTCTTTTCCTTAGCATTTCTGGGATTTATTTCTTTCAGATTAAACAGTTGCTCGCACGTCACTACTACAGCTAAGTGGGTTGATTATTCTTCTCCTTAACCTGATAGGAACCGTACCAAGTTTGCAGACTGTTAAAAAGTTGTGCATGCAGAGTTCTTAAATTCTATTTCAGTTGATTGATTCCGTTTATTTTGGTGAACAGTTCTTTTTTTTTGAGAACCTGAGAACCATTGTAGAGATATTTCATTTTTAAGATCTTTTAGCAACCTGTTACGTTTGTCGAAGAATAGTAGTTCAAAATTAAATATGTAAGTATATTTTTCCTGTAAATAGGCGCTAAGGTCTACGCGTCAGTAAATAAAATTATTTTTTATCTGTAAAGCAAAACTGTAAGCTTAAATGCAATCGCTTTTCCTGTAAAAGACTACATGAATAACAAATTTTCAAAAATTTTAAAGTTCTTCCTTTTGACAGAATGCCTTCCAAATACGATACAATGGAAATGGAAGAAGCTTCGCATAAACACAGCATAGTTCTAGACACCAATTATATGTTATATACATATATGTATCTACTTTTGGAACCGGAAATGATTGTGGCCAATTTGTTTGGCATTATATACTCATAACTTTAGAAATACGAGCGCTATTTGTGTTGTTTACAGTTACTTAAAATATGCATCTCAGCCAATAAAGGGAATTAAATACACACATTTTCGCGCGATTATTTCTTAAATCTTTCAATGATTTTGGTTAATCGGTGATATGGAGAATTCACGAAGATCGTAGATAGGCCGTTCAAAATCAGTTTTTTTCGGAAACTAATGATGTTCTGCACAAACTAATATTTCCAGATCGTCACGTAACATAACGTGAGGTAGCGGCAACTATAGGCATTAGTGGAACCTGCATATATTCTATATTCCATGGATATTTTAGTGTAAAGCACTTGCTTCACTTTGTATCCCAAGCAATTTGTCGGTCGCTCAAAAACACGTTCGCGACGATTTGGTCGAGAGATGTGTCAAAAAATACTACAGCTATAACACAATTACGATACGACTATGCCATCGAGAGAGATGATTACAATTCATTTTCCATTTTTGTGCACTCAAAGCATCGATTAGACGTGTCATCCACCGTGTAGTCCTGTTTTGGCACCGAAAGACTTTCTTTTATTTCCATTCGTAAAAAACAAACTAAAAGGTTAACGTTTTTTGACCACTAAAGGGACGGTTGATGCGTTTACAATGCCAGTTTTGGGGATAACTCAATCAGAGTGGCAAAAGTGTTCCGAAAATTGGTTCAAACGTATGCAAAAGTATTAGTGGAGAATAATTTGGAAAACAAAAAAACGATTTTCGATGTTCTCTAATCCCGAAATATAAAAGGCAAGTCTAGAAGGATACCTTTTATATAAGAAGATCTTAGAGAACATAGACCGTATTATACAAAGGGTTTTTGTAATAGGTTAACAGTAATTTTGTCCTGCTAAAACAATTAATGTAAAGATGGACATTGGCCCTTCGTTGTGGTTCATTTAGTTATAGGTAATTATCGTGTGCAAAAGGAAAGATTATCAGATCGTTATGTTTTGAAAAAAAAAAAAAAATTCGTCACAAGTTTAGTAAGAATAACATATTAACTAAATCTTAAGAAGAATAAAATACACTCACTCATGCATTTATAAGTTAGTGTAACTTGTATTATAACATTACTAGTATTTGGTTCGATAACCTTAACACACCATCATTGTCATCAGCTTAACTACATCGTTTACGAACGCAGCATTAGTTTCCTGCGAGAGTTTTTTGTATTTAGAACCATTAACTAATATATATGTATATATATAGATCAAACTTCACGCGAACATGAAAAAGGCTGGGAAAAAAATGTTATCTATTCGATAATAATTTCATATGTATTTCAAATACAAGGTCTCTCGCAAAAGAAAGAGGACTGTTAAAAAGGCAACAAAAAATTAATATTTTTCAAAAGTTATATTTTTTTATTCAAAGTAGTTTCCTTGTGCTTCGATACAGCGCTTAGCCCGGTCAATTAGCATTTCAAATGAGTGTTTAAGGTCATTTTTCGGAATACTCTTGAGAATATCGGTCGTCGCCTTTTGGATAGCTGAAATGTCCTGAAACCAGTGTCCTTACAGGGGCAAATGAAGTTTTCCAAATAGGTAAAAATCACAGGGTGCCAGATCAGGTGAGTAGAGGAAGTGATTAATGGTTAATACGGAGTTTTCTCTCAAATAATTAGTGACAGGCGTCGACCGATGACACGGCGCATTATCGTGCAACAGGTGCCAGGACTCTGCCTCACGGTATTGTGGTCGAGCACGACGAATGCGTTGACAAAAGACGCTTCATTACACCAAGGTAAAACACAGCATTAATCGTTTCGCCAGGTGGGACGAACTCTCGGCGTACAATACCCCCGGAATCATAAAAACAAATCAGCATTGTCTTTATTTTTGACTTCTGAAGACGACCGACTTCTGATCGTCGCAGAGGTCCTCACGACCTTCTTGGAATCGCTTAAACCACTCATGCACACTACTACTGGATAGGCACTGATCACCATTAACTTTTTTCATCATTTGAAATGTTTCAGTAAACGTTTTCCCCAGTTTAAAACAAAATTTAATATTTGCTCTTTGCATTTTATGACCGATGACCAAAGGCTGCTGTCACTTTTTGATCGATAACATCGATTGTAGTTCTTCAATTGTCTTAAAATTTCT
>NW_024392465.1:0-2065 GCF_016617805.1 Bactrocera tryoni
AAATATATTACAGAGATCCATACAACGTCGAGCTGTCCATGGTTAATTTTCATGCTACCTGTAGCAAGTTATTGCAAAAAAGCCGTATTATTTATTTAAAGAACAGACTGGCGTGATTGGAATTTGTGAGGATGCACATAAATTGAGCGATTACCAAATGGCAATCTGTACTTTTTTCTGGCGAATCGAAGTTTAATATCAAAGATTGAGATGGGCTGAAGCTGGTAGGCAGACCGAAGGGACAACGCCTAAATCAACGTTATAAAACAAGCGCGGTGAAACATGGTGGAGACAAAGTACTAGTGTGGGAGTTGTTTTCCAGGGAATGCAATAGGATAAATTCATCATATAAACAGTATAATGGACAAATATAAGCATAAAAATATTTCTCAGAATATTAATGCTGCCACATGTTGCAGAAGAAATGGCTTTAAAATGGAGTTATCAACATGACAACGACCAAAAACACACTGCTATTTGTGTAAAACAGTGGTTTGTTGATAACGGGAATGAGATTTTGAAGCGACTTGCACAATCACCTGATCTCAATCCCATAGAGAACCAATGGTAAATTGTAGATCGAAAAATCAGACTATAGAATTGTAAAAATAAGGCCGTTTTATACATTCAAGTGAAGGTAGCATGGAAAAGCATTTCCTGGGACATATCAAATAAATTAATTGAGTCCATGCCTAGCCGATGTGCAACTGTATTCAAAAATAAGGGATACGCAACCAAATATTGAAAGACATAAATTTTTCAATCATAAAACCATTTCGTGCTTTTGTTTTGTCGCACCAAATTTTTGGAGTTTTTCATATATGGTATTTTATATATTTTTTTAATAAGTTAATTTGTTTAATTTTTACTAATTTTAAAAGAAGAATACATGAACTAATAATACAAATCAATAAAACATCACGTAATGCCTAATTTATGATTTTATCCAGTTAAATACCGGCAAGGTAGATTCCGTGCTTTAGTTTTGTCGCACACTGTATGTGTGTACGTAAATATGGAGCAGCGCGCGTTTTTATATTTCTGATAAATGATAATTTTTTGATTTGAAATTGATTTGTACTTGCATACATATCTGCTGGATAGATGCGTATGAAAGTTTGAAATGATAAGAGGTGTGATTTACATACATATATTATTATTGTAATATATTATGATTTTAGGATATTACGATAATATTTCATATATGTATATGTATATATAGCATATACATACATACATACATACATATAAGTACATGCATACGAAAATATATAATATTATCAAAGATAAGATATATTTGAAAAGGTGGCTTTAATTTGCACGTTAACTACAAATATTGTTGTGGAAATTGCATAATTTTATAATAATGTTATCAATTTTGCATGAATTCACAAAAATTCGCAAAATTATATTCATATCAATTGATATGATTGCATGTAAACGTATAAAAATATAAGCCAAAAGGCCAACATGCGTCTGTAATAGCAATGTATATTTCTGAGCATAATTTTCATTCAATACTCAGCTCTGTTCACTCATTTCTGTTAAAATTTCTCCTTCTGAGCCAAAAGTGGTGAAATCCACTAATAGGATTTTGTTAGCTCTTGACAGTTCACACGCTTGTCCGCAGTTGAACCAGAGAACATAAAACATAGAGAAGGTGCAGGTTCGATGTCGAACATTTTATAGGATTTTTGAACGGAATTCACCTCACAACCTCAGAATTGCCGATGTGAAATGTTAACATTTTTAACAGTTCTCCACATACTCAAACAGAGAATATGAAGAGAAATAATATGTGTACGTACGGCTTATGACGCCATAGCATGTATGCGCAATCAAGGAATATTGAAGAAAAATAAGTTCTTTGATATTCCATTTTTAAAAGCGAAAAATGTGTACAAATACAGATCTCTCACATACTGAAGAATATGAAGAGACATAAATATATGTACATATGTATGTATGTATGCATGCTCCTTATGATACTCCCAACAACAGCATTGTGATATTTCCATGCTTCAATTTTTCTTTCAACTTGGGAATCGCAATGTATGCAAATATA
>NW_024392466.1:0-927 GCF_016617805.1 Bactrocera tryoni
CTTGTTAAATGCAAAACATTTCCTTACAAGAACTTTTTTACGATCGTTCCGTTTGTGTGGCAGCTATATGCTATAGTTAATCGATCTAAGCAATTTCTTCGGAGATTACATTGTTGCTTTAGATAATAATCTGTACCAAATTTCGTGAATATATCTTGTCAAATGCAAAAGTTTTCCATACAAGAACTTTTTTCCGATCGTTCAGTTTGTGTGGCAGCTATATGCTATAGTTAACCGATCTAAGCAATTTCTTCGGAGATTACATTGTTGCTTTAGAAAATAATTTAAACCAAAGTTCGTGAATATTCAAATGCAAAAGTTTTCCATACAAGAATTTTTTCCGATCGTTCAGTTGTATGGCAGCCATATGGTATAGTTAACCGATCTAAACAAATTTTTCAGAGATTACAGTGTGGCTTTAGAAAATAATCTATACCAAATTTCGTGAATATATCTTGTCAAATGCAAAATATTTCCTTTCAAGAACTTTTTTACGATCGCTCAGTTTGTATGGAAGCTATATGCGATAGTAAACCGATCTAACCAATTTCTTCGGAGATTACATTGTAGCCATACAAGAACTTTTTTCCGATCGTTCAGTTTGTGTGGCAGCTATATGCTATAGTTAATCGATCTAAACAATTTCTTCGGAGATTACATTGTTGCTTTAGATAATAATCTGTACCAAATTTCGTGAATATATCTTGTCAAATGCAAAAGTTTTCCATACAAGAACTTTTTTCCGATCGTTAAGTTTGTGTGCCAGCTATATGCTATAGTTAATCGATCTAAACAATTTCTTCGGAAATTACATTGTTGCTTTAGAAAATTATTTACACCAAAGTTCGTGAATATATCTTGTCAAATGCAAAAGTTTTCCATACAAGAACTTTTTTCCGATCGTTCAGTTTGTGTGCCAGCTATATG
>NW_024392467.1:0-548 GCF_016617805.1 Bactrocera tryoni
AGGGTCACTTGTGGTTCGAAAATTTTGAAAAAGTGGGTGTGGCTCCGCCCCTAATAAGTTTTTTGTACATATCTCCTAATCTACTTAAGCTATAATATCAAAATAAGAAATTTCACCGACAGTCCAAAAATTGATAACATCGGAGGATAACCCCGCTCACTCATCATATAAGAGCACTGTTAAAAACTACTAAAAGCGGAATAAATCAATAATTAAATGCGCTAGAGACATTAAATTTTATCTCCGAAATTATGTAAGAGGACTTCTATGGTATTGATATATCTGTATGTCAAAAATGAGTTGAATCTGGTGACTTTGTACTACATATATCAGCCAATATGTGAATTATCTCCATGAAAATCTTTGTGAACCAACTCCCATGTACTACATGTAATGATTTTCAGTTTTTTAACAAACCTTATGATTATACCTTTTATGGTTATACGTTTTGCACCTTAAAGTGTTTACCTGGCTTTGATTCTTGAAAGTTTCAAGAGTATGAAATGTTCGGTAGCACCCGAACTTAACTCTTCCTTACTTGTTTTGAA
>NW_024392468.1:0-2363 GCF_016617805.1 Bactrocera tryoni
TTTGATGTTGGCTGCAATTGTTGCTGCATCCATTGCATCTAATTCAATAAATCCAATAAATTCTTCACGGATAATTTTCTTTCTGCTGTCAAAAAATCGAATTCCTATCGAAAGTTGTTCCTTTCCAGCCATGTCTGCTGTCTCGTCTGCTAAAATGCTGTACGCTGACGCTTTCTTAACATCTGTGCAATCTGTGCAGATGTAATTTTTAATTACTTTCGCCGAAATGTCCAAAATTTCATTTTGGATTTGTGGACTAGTATACTTTGCGTTTTGTTTGCCATCCTCCAAATTGTTTTTTAATGCCTCATCACCAACTGATATTCTCATCATAAGCAGATCATATAGAACACCTTTGAAAAAGCGAAATAATGAAATATAGTTTTTAACTTTTATAAATCTGTTAGATTTACCTTCATCATTCGTTTTGCCACGAAGAGGAAGATCATGTGTTCCACAAAACAGGATTGTATTTATAATGGATTTAATAATTTTTTTATTTTGTTCAATTTTTTTTGTATGACCCCGTTGTATTTGCAAATCGACAGGAGTTTCATTTAAAAATGACATTGCTGATTGCGTAGCTTCTTTATGCAAACTGCTTGATGCATGAGCTTTGCAGTACTCATGCACATTTTTAAATTTTGTAAAAGGGCGTACAACAAACGAGGAAGTTACGCCAGGTTTGTTGAGAGGCTTAAACAGCACGCAATAAAGACAAAAAGCGCCCTTTAGCCTGCGCGAGTACACCAACCATGGTTTGTATAAATCTAACCATGACCAATTAAATTTTCTTTTCAAGTGTGTTGCATCAGCTGAAAAATTATAATTTTGGTCGGGCTTCCAACAGCTAACGAACAGTTCTTTTTTCTGCTCCTCACTCATCATACCGACTAAAGCCACCCATTTGCAAATATCGTTGGCATGGCAATCATCCGCCGTCATATCTGCCGCGTGGCTCTCTTCACTTGAGCTGCTATCATTTAAGCTCAGTCTCCTCTTCAATCTCGCTGCAATAAGATCATATGTGTCATTAAAAAGTGTAATGCAATAACTTAAGTCAACTATTACGTACTTGTAGTATTATTAAAAAAGGTTCTAATGTCCATTTTTATTATATTATTATCAGTTATACTTCTTAAGCGACACTTTTTTTTAACCAACACTAATCACTTTTGACACTTTTTCTTCTTTTAATTGCCTGAATGACAGCTGTCTCTCAAATATGATAGTGATGACAAACTACAGGGTTACCCACTCGAAGAGTTACCTATTCAAACGACTATAATTTTTTAGTTTGATAATATTTTTATTGATTCCAATGACAAAAATGTATGAAAATAATCAAAAATTTAGAATCCATTCACTTTAGCTCGATATGGCCACCTTTTGCCTTGACTATGGCCCTCAAACGATCAAAAAACGAGTTGCATGCTGCACGAATGTGAGCTTGTGGTATTTTGGCCCATTCACGTACAATCGCTTTCTTGAGCGCATCCATACTGGTGTATTTTTTAGTCCGCACCTTGCTCTCTAAAATGGACCAGATGGAAAAGTCCATCGGATTTGCGTCTGGTGAATTCGAAAGCCATTGTGTCGACGAAATGAAGCGTGGAACATGATTTTTTAACCACTCTTTGTTAATTCTCGCTTTATGTGACGGCGCCGAGTCTTGTTGGAACGTCCATTCTTTCCGGCCGAAGTGTTTACGTGCCCACGGCTCTAAAGCACCTTCCAAAATATTTTCACGATAATAAGTCGCATTTACTTTGACACCAGGCTCGATGAAAACGACTGGAGAGCGCCCATCAGCGGTCACGGCAGCCCATACCATCACTTGCGATGGGAAATTACTTCGGGTGGCCATTCGTAGGCTTAAATTCTCGTACGTGCGTTCGGTCAAGTAAACACGGTCATTTTGAGAGTTTATGAATTGCTCAATAGGGAAATTCTTCTCATCAGAAAACACAATGTTCGGAAATTCGCCACGTTCGTGCAAGTGTAACAACTCCTTCGCTCTTTCGAGTCTAACTTTTTTTTGCTGCGGTGTCTTACTAGCTAGAACATATTTCCATACATCAAATAATCATAACGTAAGCTAAAACCAGTGCGAACCTCAGTTTGGTTGTGAAACGGCTCACATTGCGGCGGCACGGTTTCCGCTTGTTATAGTGCCGACGAAATGTGTTTTTGTTATTGCAATTTTTGGAAATTAATTTTATTTGATTTAATTTTTTTATTTTGTATAAGTATGTGCTAACTTTAATTTTATTTGATTTAATTTTACTAGAGCAATGCAAAATATTGCTGAATTAGATTTTACTTACAAAATTGTCTGTATATTTTGTATATGTGCTAACTTG
>NW_024392469.1:0-3793 GCF_016617805.1 Bactrocera tryoni
GATGCAAGTGGCAGCACTGTTCACTTTTGACGTTTGTATGCTGTGCTATGATTTGAAGAAAGTAGCTATTTATTAAGAAGAAGCTATAATCCCGTTATTGATGCAAGTGGCGGCAATGTAAATTTTTTACTTTTGTATACTGTGCTGCTGTAACTAATAAAGTAGCATTTATGGATAGGTGAGTAAAAGCGTAATTCATAGTTTTAATTTATTTATCAATTATGCTTTAATAGGTATTTGATTAAAGAAAAACAAGCCGTCAGAGACATCGGAAATAATTGTCCCACTATCTGATAGTGAAAGCAGGTTAGTTTTTTGGAAACATTATTGTGGGATGGCAACTCTATCCTGCATCAACTCACTGAATGGAGGACGACGAGTAGGAGAAGAGACGGCGAGCGCGACTGATCGAGCATTAAAAAGAAGCCTTGTTACTTTTGAATTTTTCGTTCACTTTTAATTAAAATACATTTTCTTGTTCAAATAAACTTAAAGCTACATTCAAATAAACTAAAATCTACATTATTATATTCCAAACGCTTATTTTTTTCATACTTGATAGCGACACTCATGAAGCACAAGCAAAAAAAACTAAACGAAAGTTTAGGTCAGCTTGGCTAAGTAAATTACCTTGGCTGCAAGACAACGATGGGTCCAGCTATTGTATAGCCTGCGAAAAAAAAATTGCAAATAACGTGACGTACTTAAACAAGTATTCTAATTTATCCTGCCACTTGCAAAATGTTGAGCGTAAAAAAGATCAAGTGAACATCGAATCATGCATGAATGTGGAAAAGCAGCAACTTTCCCAGCAAGTGCGTCAAGCTGAACTGACATTGGTCATGTTTTTGATATGTCATAATTTGCCATTTCTGTTGATGGATTCTTTGCCGTCTCTTATTAAAGAATGCTGCCCGGACTCAAAAATTGCAGCTGCTCTTCAAATGGCAAGAACCAAGTCAGCAAATGTAGCGGAAATTTTAGGTAATATATGTATATGCACATTTTCTTCCTCTTTGCACAAGAAAATATTTATTTATTTATTTAGGTAATAAGGCAAGGGATAAAATTGTGGATCAATTAAAACAAATAAAATTTTCGCTCATTGTTGATGAAACTACCGACGTATCAACGAAGAAATCGTTAGTCTTAATCGCGAGATATTTTGACCATTTGACTAAAAGAATAAGCGACAAATTTTTGGGTTTAATCAGCGTAGTAAATGCAGATGCAACAAGTATATATTCAAGTATTAAAGAATTTTTCAACGAACAGGGCGTTCCATTAGAGAACATCATAGGTCTCGCCACCGATGGCGCAAATGTAATGGCTTCAGAGGTAAATGGATTAGCAGGAAAGTTTAGAAACGATGTTAATTTGTTTTATTTAAAATGTTCTTGCCATTCACTACATTTATGTTCCGCTTACGCGTGTAAAAAACTGCCTGGTCAAATTGAACAACAGATGGCTTTCACTGGAAGCAGTCATAAACAGAATAATAGAACAGTGGAATCCATTACAGTTATATTTTTTAGACTCTGTGTTGGAAGTAAATGGAATCAAAGCCAATGAGATGGCAGTGCAAATGAATGATCCTGAAATCAAAAACTACTTTTTTTTTTATCATATATCCTTAAAATCATAAATGATCTCAACAGGGAATTTCAATCGGAAAAAGTTCGCTTGCCTTATTTATATTCCCATCTGGACACGACTTTCAAACTATTATTAAGCAATTTCATGAAAATTGAATATGTAAGCGGTTTGGAATCATTAGAAAATATTAATTTCCACGAAAAAGAAAACTATTTACCAATAGAAGAAATATGCAAAATTATACAAACTTTACAAAAGATAATCAGATTTAAAAAAAATTTAAAAAAATTACAAATTTTTTATTCAGAATTTCAAAAAGTTGTTGAGTATGCCCATAAAATTTATGTACAATTAAGTGCAAGTTTCAAGTCGCTGAAAACTACCGTTAAGTTTTAGAATTTTGAGTTTTTTAAGCCAAATTGCATTTCCGAAATCTCTGAAAATTCTGAATAAAAAGTTTGTAATTTCTATTGGAAGTTTTTGAAATTTGATTATTTTTGGTAAAGTTTGTGTAATCTTTAAACTTGTATTTATTTTGTATCTGTTATGCATCGAACTATGTTTTAAATGAAAATTCTTTAAAATAAATAAATAAATATAATAATTTTGCTATTATTTTGACCGCAACTGTAAACCGAATTTATTACTTTTTGAAAAAGTAACTTTATTTTTAAACATTTTTTTTAGTTACCTACTTATTTAAAATGTTAATGAATGGTTATCTTTATTTTGTTACTTATATTTATAAGCATACGTTTTGTTATTATAAATTAAAGTGAACTTGAAAAAATTTTTGCTTACTTTTTTTTCAGTTTGCTTACTTTTTTGAATTTGTATGTTTACAAAAAAAATTTTTCAGTGGTATCACTGGTGACAGCAGCGAACGGACTGGAATGACAACGAAACAGTAGGGACGAAGACGAATTAAGGACAGACAAACAGACAGACCACCGGAAACCACGGACCACGCAAGACCACAGCAGATCACAGCGGACGGCCATTGCAATTATTTCTTTGCGGTTATACTAGTAATTGATAATTTTTGATACATTTTAAACGCGTTAATTTCTACAAGTGGTCCGTGGTGTGCGAAAAATTGCAGTACTCAAACCGCATAACGGAGGAGTGGTACAGCTTGGCTGTCGAGAGGTGCGCTAGCAACAAGGCGCAGCGTCGGTGAAGTAGTAGTAGCAGTAGCAGCAGCAGCAGCAGTAGCAGCAGTAACGGCGGGCATACACAGTGTGTGCGGTAAAGTACAGTACATCGTTGGAGGTGGCGTTACATTTCATTGGAGAAAAAGCTAAGTCTTATGATGTACAATTGTACATTTTTTGAATAACGTAAAATAAGTTATTGAATATTTTTGTGAAAATTTATGGCGAATATCGCAACAAACTTTTATTCATGAAAATACGTTTTTAAAAATTCTTACGTGAGATATGTATATAAGTATGTATATAAGAAAATTAAATGCGGATATTGTAATAAAATTCGATTTATAGAAAATATTTTACTTCAAAAACTGTATGCGAAAGATTAAAACGAATATTGTAATAAAATTCGTTTAACAAACAAATTGAACACGGAAATTTTAAACGCGGATATTGCGATCGAATTGAATTATATTGAATATTATAACGCAAGTTAAAAGGAAATATTATTATTAAAATTAAGATTTTTAGAATATTATGGATTTTTGTACAACATTGTAAATTATGAACCGCAGCGAAATTTTTGAGCTGACTGTTGACGGTCTGAAGGCAAGGTTAGGCGATTTAGGGCTATCGACTATTGGACGGAAAGCGACACTACAAGACAGACTGATGGAGCATTTCGGCCTGACTGTGGGTGACGGTTCCGAAACTGATGTGGAAGAGGTAGCAAGCCAACGAAGTGTGCGTGAGGTTAGAGTCGAATACCACAAATTTACTCTTCGCGATGTTGAGGACTCAATGACTTCGTTTAAAGGAACAGGTCGTCCAAGTTTCGAACAATGGCTTGAGGATTTTGAGGCAAACGCATCAGCAGTGTTTTGGAACGAGCTGCAGAAATTCATCTACGCAAAACAACTGTTGAAGGGTGCGGCAAAGATTTTCATAAGAAGCCAAAGAGGAATAAGCAGTTGGAGTTCACTAAAAGTAGCGCTGCGGCAGGAATTTGGTATAGCATTATCATCGATTGAAGTACACCGTACTTT
>NW_024392470.1:0-4920 GCF_016617805.1 Bactrocera tryoni
TAAAATTCCAAGGAACATTTTACGTTCGTACAATAATATTTTCTTCTTCTTCTTTTCCGGAGACAGCCAGGTAGCTTGATGAATTTTCTATGCAGAAATGTAGTACTAACACATAATCATATTTCGGACCCCGACGAAGTCGATTATGCTCAACCCATTTGAGGTTGCTTCATCACGGAGGCTGAACTTACCGACCGTTCTCCAAATATGCCTTCTTTTGCCACTCAGGCGTTAAAGTCGTCAAAACCGATTTTTATATCTACATACTTGTGTATACACACATACATGTATATATGTACTTGAAAGAGAACAAAAGTGCACTAGTAAACCAGTGTTTAGGGGATGATATACAAACCAAACTCTGTAGGTCATTTCAATCATTGAAGCATGAGTTTGCAGCACTTTGGGTATTTTCTGCTGATACGAACGTTCATAAACAAATCAGGTAAAAGCTGATCGCTAGTGATTCAAATTTGTTCTTTATCGCTGATTTGAAGACCAACTGTGCGCTTCGTGTACATGAACTGAACTGACAGAATCAGACAGAGTAACGGATCAGTACTTAAGTATAAACAAAAATTTATTACTCATTGCAGTTCTCTGGTACACACACTTGAAGTCTGGTATCAGTTGGTTTTTTGTATAATAGTGTTTTGGAGTATATATGTTTTGTATATTTTTATTAGTTTTAACTGCTCTCCTAATTTATATATTGCTTGAGAGGAAAAGTATGCTATACAAAATAAATTAGGTTGGCAGGGCGCAAAGAGGTAAAAATGAAATCATGCGGCGACTCATTTTACCAGGACATATGTGTGATATGTCGAAAATAGGTATGTCTGGACAAGTAGCCGTTTTAACCAGCTACATTACTCCAGGAACAAAGCTATTTAAAGTCACTCTCGTTTCTCAGGCAACTCGAGCTCTTCGCCTGCTTCGGAAGATGGTTTAACTCCCATTTCGCCATTCACTGAGAGGGAGTCAGTGAAGGAGTTGATGGCTTCACTGTGAATGGCGATCAGTCTTTGTCGGAAGTTAGTTCGTCCGAAGTTTAGCCGACGTATTGTCTGATGTCATCGAGGTAGATAAGGAATGACCTCTTGATGTTCCTAGGAGGCGGTTCCGCTCCAAGCAGGTGCCTGCAAGAGTAATTTCTGCGGAAACATCCCAGCAGGTACTGGGATCTACTATGTAGACGTTCAATGGGAGACATCATGTCGTAGTCCGGAGTGCAGTGTTTTGACAGGTCTGAAACTTCATCATCTGAGTTTTACTGCATCCAGGCGATGTTATTGGAGTGTTCATAGAGTTGTCGTATAGCCATAGCGACAGTGTATTTGGAGCAATTTCACAATCTTATATTAAGGTGTAGAATCGATTTTTTAGTACACACACATTAAGCAATCGATATCAAGATGCGTAAAAATATGAACTTTACATATTTCTGTTAATTAGCCGTTTTGATGTTATTGGAGCTTTCATAGAGTTGTCGTATAGCCATAACGACAGTGTCTTTGGAGCAATTTCACAATCTTAAGTTGAGGTGTAGAATCGATTTTTTGATACATACACATTAAGCAATCGATATCAAGTTGCGTAAAAATATGAACTTTACATATTTATGCTAACTCGCCGTTTTGATGTTATTGGAGTTGTCATAGAGTTGTCGTATAGCCATAGCGACAGTGTATTTGGAGCGTTTTTACAATCTTATATTAAGGTGTAGAATCGGTTTTTGATACATACGCATTAAGCAATCGATATCAAGATGCGTAAATATATGAACTTTACATATTTATGCTAACTAGCCGTTTTGATGTTATTGGAGTTGTCATGGAGTTGTCGTATAGCCATAGCGACAGTGTATTTGGATCAATTTAACAATCTTAAATTAAGGTGTAGGATTGATTTTTTGGTACATACACATTATGCAATCGATATCAGGTTGCGTAAAAATATGAACTTTACATATTTCTGTTAATTAGCCGTTTTGATGTTATTGGAGTTGTCATAGAGTTGTCGTATAGCCATAGCGACAGTGTATTTGGAGCGTTTTTACAATCTTATATTAAGGTGTAGAATCGGTTTTTGATACATACGCATTAAGCAATCGATATCAAGATGCGTAAATATATGAACTTTACATATTTCTGTTAATTAGCCGTTTTGATGTTAGTGGAGTTGTCATAGAGTTGTCGTATAGCCATAGCGACAGTGTATTTGGAGCGTTTTTACAATCTTATATTAAGGTGTAGAATCGGTTTTTTGATACATACACATTAAGCAATCTTTATCAAGTTGCGTAAAAATATGAACTTTACATATTTATGCTAACTAGCCGTTTTGATGTTATTGGAGTTGTCATAGAGTTGTCCTATAGCCATAACGACAGTGTATTTGGAGCAATTTCATAATCTTATATTAAGGTGTAGAATCGAAAATTTATACCTACATATTAAGCAATCGATATCAAGTTGCGTAAAAATATGAACTTTACATATTTATGCTAACTAGCCCTTTTGATGTTATTGGAGTTGTCATAGAGTTGTCGTATAGCCATAGCGACAGTGTATTTGGAGCAATGTCATAATCTTATATTAAGGTGTAGAATCGATTTTTTAGTACATACACATTAAGCAATCGATATCAAGATGCGTAAAAATATGAACTTTACATATTTCTGTTAATTAGCCGTTTTGATGTTATTGGAGTTGTCATAGAGTTGTCGTATAGCCATAACAACAGTGCCTTTGGAGCAATTTCACAATCATAAGATACGGTGTAGAATCGATTTTTTGATACATACACATTAAGCAATCGTTATCAAGTTGCGTAAAAATATGAACTTTACATATTTATGCTAATTATCCGTGTTGATGTTATTGGAGTTGTCATAGAGTTGTCCTAAAGCAATAGCGACAGTGTATTTGGAACAATTTAACAATCCTAAATTAAGGTGCAAAATTGATTTTTTGGTACATACACATTAAGCAATCGATATCAAGATGCGTAAAAATATGAACTTTACATATTTCTGTTAATTAGCCGTTTTGATGCTATTGGAGTTGTCACAGAATTGTTCTATAGCAATAGCGACAGTGTATTTGGAGCACTTTCACAATCTTATATTAAGGTGTAGAATCGATTTTTTGATACATACACAATATGCAATCGATATCAGGTAGCGTCAATATATGAACTTTACATATTTATGCAAATTAGCCGTTTTGATTTTATTGGAGTTGTCACAGAGTTGTTCTATAGCAAAAGCGACAGTGTATTTGGAAAACCTTTGCAATCTTAAATTAAGGTGTAAAATTGATTTTTTGGTACATACATATTATGCAATCGATATCAAGATGCGTAAAAATATGAACTTTACATATTTATTCTAATTACCCGTTTTGATGTTATTGGAGTTGTCATAGAGTTGTCCTATAGCAATAGCGACAGTGTATTTGGAACAATTTAACAATCCTAAATTAAGGTGTAAAATTGATTTTTTGGTACATACACATTAAGCAATCGATATCAAGTTGCGTAAAAATATGAACTTTACATATTTATGCTAACTGGCCGTTTTGATGTTATTGGAGTTGTCATAGAGTTCTCATATAGCAATAGCGACAATGTATTTTGAACAATTTAGCAATCCTAAATTAAGGTGTAATTATTGATTTTTTATACATACACATTAAGCAATCGATATCAAGTTGCGTAAAAATATGAAATTTACAAATTTATGCTAACTGGCCGTTTTGATGTTATTGGAGTTGTCATAGAGTTGTCCTATAGCAATAGCGACAGTGTCTTTGGATCAATTTCACAATCGTATATTAAGGTGTAGCATCGATTTTTTGGTACAAACTTATTAAGCAATCGATACCAAGCTGCGTAAAAATATGAACTTTACATATTTATGCTAACAATTCCTTTTGATGTTATTGGAGTTGTCATAGAGTTGTCCTATAGCAATAGCGACAGTGTATTTGGACCAATTTTACAATCTTAAATTAAGATGTAAAATTGATTTTTTGGTACATACACATTAAGCAATCGATATCAAGTTGCGTAAAAATATGAACTTTACATATTTATGCTAACTAGCCGTTTTGATGTTATTGGAGCTTTCATAGAGTTGTCGTATAGCCATAACGACAGTGTCTTTGGAGCAATTTCACAATCTTAAGTTTCGGTGTAGAATTGATTTTTTGGTACATACACATTAAGCAATCGACATCAAGTTTCGTAAAAATATGAACTTTACATATTTTTGCTAATTACCCGTTTTAATGTTATTGGAGTTGTCATAGAGTTGTCCTATAGCAATAGCGACAGTGTATTTGGAACAATTTAACATTCCTAAATTAAGGTGTAGAATTGGTTTTTCTGGTACATACACAATATGCAATCCATACCAGGTAGCGTAAAAATATGAACTTTACATATTTATGCTAACTAGCCGTTGTGATGTTATTGGAGTTGTCATGGAGTTGTCCTATAGCCATAGCGATAGTGTATTTGGAACAATTTCACAATCTTATATTAAGGTGTAGAATCGATTTTTTAGTACATACACATTAAGCAATCGATATCAAGATGCGTAAAAATATGAACTTTACATATTTCTGTTAATTAGCCGTTTTAATGTTATTGGAGTTGTCATGGAGTTGTCGCATAGGCATAGCGACAGTGTATTTGGATCAATTTCACAATCTTAAGTTGAGGTGTAGAATCGATTTTTTGATACATACACATTAAGCAATCGTTATCAAGTTGCGTAAAAATATGAACTTTACATATTTTTGATAATTACCCGTTTTGATGTTATTGGAGTTGTCATAGAGTTGTCCTATAGCAATAGCGACAGTGTATTTGGAACAATTTCACAATCTTATATTAAGGTGTAGAATCGATTTT
>NW_024392471.1:0-4984 GCF_016617805.1 Bactrocera tryoni
ACACTCATCACACAACACAACAGTCAGCACACAACCTACATTATCATGCACGCAACCCCACGCAACAAACAAACCACACTACACACACATCATAATCGTTTTTTCACCACTCAGACGATCAAAAAGGATTGGTTAGATCGGGGTGTATTACAATTTGTTTTCTATGCCCGCATCCGATACATCTGTACGTTTCGCCAACTATTGGAATTTTCGTCAAGTTGTGGTACTAAATTTGGAAAACCGTTCTGGTCGCGTTTACTGGTGTGAAATAACAGTGAACAAATTTATAAAAGTTAATCAGAACTGTGTAAAAATTTGAATATTTATTTTTATATTTATTACTATAAAGTTGAATTGTGCCCGCAAAACAAAAAATAATACAAAAAGCGCTGAGTTAGTGATTCCGAAAAAATTGCCAATCATTAATTTAAATAAAAAAAAAGGATACATAACTAAAGGCGAAGTAAGTATACCCCGCGAAATCCATAGAAACTAACTCCAGCAAACAAATATATTATGAAGCCTTTTCAGTAATTTCTCCGATACCAATCAGAAAAGTTTCGACCTCACAGGAGCTCCATGAGTAATAGCGACTGAGTTTCACCGTCTCCACCTTTAATTTTGTCGTAAAACTGCGAAACAATAAGATATTAAGCTAGAACAGCGAGATTGGAATTCCAAAGATCTCATAGAACTAGCTGTCCAATTCATTTTGGTGTAACTGTTGATTAAAACATATTCATGCCGTAAATGATGTGGAAACTAAAGAAATTTAACTCTACTTTACTTTAAAAATTTAAAGTTACAAATTTAATTTTTTGCTACTAAAAGCTCTCCGTACGGTTTTTAAGCTTTACTCTGAAATCTTTAAGTTTCCACCTAAAGAATGTAGATCTAATTAATAAAGAACCAAAGAAAAGCGCTATGTGCCCATGAAATACTTTTTTTTTAATTTTCACATTTCTCTTGCTGCTTCGGTGGCCATCTCTGTATCTAGAAATGATTTCAAAGTAAACAAGTAAGGAAGGGCTAAGTTCGGGTGTCACCGAACATTTTATACTCTCGCATGGTAAAGTGATAATCGAGATTTCATAATACGTCATTTACATATTTTTCAAATACCGTATTTTTTGTAAAGTTTTATTCCGGCTATCATCATTGGTTCCTAATGTTTATACTGTATTATACAGAGAAGGCATCAGATGGAATTCAAAATAGCTTTATATTAGAAGAAGGCGTGGTTGTGAACCGATTTCACCCATATTTCGTACATGTCATCAGGGTGTTAAGAAAATATTATATACCGAATTTCATTGAAATCGGTCTAGTAGCTCCTGAGATATGGTTCTTGGTCCATAAGTGGGCGGCGCCACGCCCATTTTCAATTTTTAAAAAAGCCTGGGTGCAGCTTCCTTCTGCCACTTACTTCTTCCGTAAAATTTAGTGTTTCTGACGTTTTTTGTTAGTCGGTTATCGCACTTTTAGTGATTTTGAACATAACCTTTGTATGGGAGGTGGGCGTGGTTATTATCCGATTTCTTCCATTTTTGAACTGTACATGGAAATGCCTGAAGTAAACGACTCTGTAGACTTTGGTTTACATAGCTATAGTAGTTTCCGAGATATGTACAAAAAACTTAGTAGGGGGCGGGGCCACGCCCACTTTTCCAAAACAATTACGTCCAAATATGCCCCTCCCTAATGCGATCCTTTGTGCCAAATTTCACTTTAATATCTTTATTTATGGCTTAGTTATGACACTTTATAGGTTTTCGGTTTCCGCCATTTTGTGGGCGTGGCAGTGGCCGATTTTGCCCATCTTCGAACTTAACCTTCTTATGGAGCCAAGGAATACGTGTACCAAGTTTCATCATGATATCTCAATTTTTACTCAAGTTACAGCTTGCACGGACGGACGGACGGACGGACGGGACAGACGACATCCGGATTTCGACTCTACTCGTCGCCCTGATCACTTTGGTATATATAACCCTATATCTGACTCTTTTAGTTTTAGGACTTACAAACAACCGTTATGTGAACAAAACTATAATATTCTCGTTAGCAACATTGTTGCGAGAGTATAAAAATGGTGGCAAGCCAGAGTTGTAAAAGCAAGTTCTTGAGGCAACGGCCCACAGTGGTGCCGCTTCATACAAGCCGCGGCAAAAAATAGAAGGAATCGAGGTAGGGCTTTGTAATTTGGCACACATCTCTCATATCGCCGAATTAGATGAAAAAAAAATTGTTTAAAATCCGCCCACAACCACGCCCACCTCCTATATAACACAGAAATCAAAAATCATCCTACAGTAACAAAATTTTCTGCAGTGTAATATTTTGTAAATATAAGCTTGTCCAGAAAAAATTAAGCAAATCCGCCCACAATTACGCCCATCTCCCATATAATATAATCACAAAAGTTGCAATATTTTCGCAGTTATCACAGCTAGACTGTTAAAAATTGTCAAACGGATTTGAATCAATAAAAATTATTATTTCTTTAAAAATGAAACAACTGCCCACAACTACGCCCACCTCCCATATAACATAACCAATAAATATTCAAAAATGATCATACATATATTATTAATTATTTATTCAACAAGTAATTTTTTAACATCACCGTCCAATTCTAAAGTTTTATTTTTGGGATTTGTTCTGAAACCATTAATAAAAGGATCCGATGAAGCTAAAAGCAAGTGCATTACATCTTGATTTGTAGAAATTCTGTTGCATTTTCTAGAATGATTGAGCCTATATTTTTTGTAATCTTTATTGCGAGCTTCTTTAGCCTCCTCTGATAGCATGCCCAATGGTAAAATAGAGGATGAAACAATTTTACTTCCATGCATTAAAACTTTATGTATCGTCATTGGCATATAGTAAAATTCATAAAGGATGACATATAACCTCGCAGTTTTCATGCAATAAATTTCAAATTTTTGAGGATCTATTGCTGCTTGTCTATTGATTGTATTTAATATTATTTTAAATCTATGTATCAGGTTTTCGTCAACGCCAACAATATCGGCAGTTTTAACAGGATTCTCAAAAAATCTTCGTGAGGTATTGCCATCATTTGTCGTCCCCAGTCCCTGCTTCACTACATCAACATTTATTCCAAAGGATGACTTCAAATCTGCTTGAATTGGAACGAAGTTCCTTACGGCAGGCTTGGAGAAGATACGGATTTTGCTGCTGGACCTAACTGAAAAAAAGTGATAGTAAAACCAGAGAACGTATATTTATAGAGAAGGTTGAAGTGGTGAACACAATGACTGCGACAGACTGCAGCAGCACGACAGTGAACTGAAAACGTCGTTAACGTCGTCTACATGTACATTTTGAGAAGCAACAACAACACAATGGCCGGCATGTACACAAAACAACGCAGTTGTCCATTTTGTATGTACACAATTTCGTTGTGGCCATACTAATTCCTTTCACTTTAATGAAGGTTTAATATTTTGTTCAAAGTGAAATTTTTTATGCAAAAAATAAGTAAATAGGTCAATATTTTTGCTTTAAATTATCAATCGTTATTACAAATGATATAATAGAGCTATAATATAGCTATTTTATGCTTTTATTTGTAAAAAAACGTCAAGTTTGTTAGAGCTGTGAATAATTTTACATTTTAGTGGCATCACCACTCTACCTCCTCTTTCTATCTTCCATTCTACTGTCAACTCTACTGTCGTCCTACTGTCGTTGGCAAAAATAGGAGGATATTGAAGTTAGCGAGAACGACAACTGTCGGCCTGCAGTCGTGTAGTCGTGCAGCTGTCAAAATAACACTGCCCATAAGAACGTGTGTATTTTATTATTTGACAGATGTAGTTTGCAGGCGTGTCGCTCTCTATGTGTTCAGCGCTTCACGGCGCGGAGAACGTAAAAATATTTTTGGCTAACAAAATGCGATGAGCGTGTTTCACCACAGCTTGCTCAGAAGGAGAAATCTTAACACTGGCGCGTGAACAGAGTTGAGCATTCAATGAAAATTATGCTCAGAAATATACATTGCTATTACAGACGTATGTTGGCCTTTTGCTTATATTTTTATACGTTTGCATGCCATCATATTAATTGATATGATTATCATTTTGGGTATTTTTATAAATACATGCAAAACTGATAATATTCTAATTAAATTATGCTATTTCCAAAACAATAATTGTAGTTAATGTACGAAAAAGAGCTATTTTTTAAATATTTATTTTGTTTGATACTATAATATAATTTCATATGTGAATATGTTTGTATATATGCTATATACATATGTATGTATGTACATATACATATATATGACATTCTATCATAATATCCTAAAAACAATAAGATTGTATGTAAATTACATTTCTTCACTTAAATTTTCATACGCATCTATGTAGATATTAGCGCATAGTTGCATATACTTATATATGTACATATGTAAGTAGAATTCAAATTCAAATCGTGATATTATCATTTATCAGTAAAAAGTGTGCGCGCACTGCTCTATATGTACATACATATGCATAAGTATGTGTACGACATTGTCGAACAAATAATGTATACACAAACCAACATATAAAATAGCATCATACATACTTATATGCGTACACATGTAAATATGTGCGTATGACATTCCCACACAAATAATGCATACACAACATACAAGTTATCGGGCTTTTTGTTATAGCTCCGAAAAAAAATGTTTTTTTATTTTTTATCAGGTCCGTATGACCTTCTTTATTGAATTGCTAATTACAACTGATTTTACATTGTTTACTTAAGCTAAAAGGTAACCTTATTCTACCTGTCCCTTAACTTACAATTCCTCGGAATTGTAGCTTTAGCGGCTCGTGTCGGATGTTACTTCCTGTTGACAGCTTGTAATTGTTAGCGTCAGCTATTTTATTTATGTTAACTCAAATATTAGCGTCAGCTATAATATTGAATATGTTTCGTGTTAACTCCTCCGCCGTCAAAAACAAACGTC
>NW_024392472.1:0-1156 GCF_016617805.1 Bactrocera tryoni
TTGTGTTGTTTTGAAACTACAAAACGTATAACTGGTTCTGATTTTGAAGCCAGAAGTCAAATACTATATATGTACATATGTATATTATCATAACGTCAAACAAACGTTCGAAGCTTAGCCCTGCTTAATTCGAGGGAAAATACAATAATATCATCGTTTTTGTGGAGACCCCTTCGGCCGTTGTATGAAACTACTGAATACTCACTTAGTTACTACGTTTGAATAATCTCGGATGAGAATGTAGATGGTGTTAAAGAAGTTATCTTTTAGCAAGAGAACTACATCGTCCGCGTAGGTAACCATCCGCCTGTTTCGCTCCTTAAGTCCCTTCAAAAGTTCCTTCACTAAGAGACAGAGTAGTGGGGAAAGCCCGCCATTCCACTACAACCGTTCTTTCGCAAAGGCGTCTATCGATGATATGCCTGAGATCAGTTTCAACCTCGAACTTACTGTGATCTCCAATGACTGCTTTCTGCAGTCTGTTGTTGAAGACTCTTTAGATAGAAAGGAAGGTACACACCATAGTCTTTTTATATAAGGGAACCCTCCAGCCATGACACTACCGAGTGCAAAGCATCGTCTACCGAACTGCTTTGGTTGTAGATATGCTGAGCACATAAAACCCCGTTTCTTGGGATTCGATCTCTAATGGATATTTCCATGAGCCTTTCTCTGTCCCCAGGGCTTCGTAATCAGACATAAGATACATGAGGCTGTGTAGGCATAATGCTCTCTGATCCAGAAGACTTGAACGGTTTAAAAGAGTTCATATCCCGCATAAGACGACTCTCAAGAAGAAAAGGCAGTATAGCCTTCTTGAAGCTCTCTTAGGGGTAATTCTTTCATAGATAATTTTAGTGGAAAATGAGCGTCCTGGCTTAGGTTTAGCGACTGCTCACTACTTACAGTCCAGTTTCCAGCCCTAACTCTCAAATACACAAAGGCGGTTGGATTCTTTGCAAGAAAATGACAAAACCTATTAGATTTATGACAGCAGTCTACGCTTTAGCAGAACTCTCCAAGAAAACAGTTTGGTGTTCATAAGCTCAACTTCTATATAGCAAGAACCGCTTTATACAAACTGGGAATAGAACAGGTGAGATTATGAAGAGCGCCAAGGAAAGATATTTCAAGACCAAACTACAAATTTTTAACG
>NW_024392473.1:0-1367 GCF_016617805.1 Bactrocera tryoni
TGCAAATGTTCTTTGTCCCATGGTAGCCACTTTACGCTCGCGGTTACCAATACATCCATACATTTCATTTGCCCATCTCTGTTGTAATACATTAATTCACCAATTCATGCCAGCCCAAATAATACAATCATAAACCTTTCTACATATACGAGTATAAATGTACCATATGCGACCCACAAAAACTACAAACATTAATCTGCAAAAACAACAATCGTCTCAAATGGCATCACGAGTCATTATGGTAGCCAAATTGCCGACACCCAAATTTATAGAACATCACCACACAACAACAAAAATTCCATTCATGAACGCAAGCGCACTTTCAACAAGCAAACTCGCCTCATTCATAAAAACAGACATCTACTAAAGCATGCGTTTGTCTACAAGCGGTTTTTCAAAATGATGGAAAAAGCTAAAATTGAACAGCTTTCTGACGCTCCATCTAGAAGGGAAAAGTAACAATACCGGAAACCTGCAAACAATGAACAAAGTGGCAAATGAGGCAACATATGCTGTTGTCGATTTAAAATATGTGTGAAACTACTTACATACATATATGGTATATGTATATACAAGGTTCGTTCCAAAGTAAACAGGACTTAAAAACAAGACCAAATGTTTAATGGTTAAATGTTATTTTTGGTCAAATAATCGGTCACATGCGTCCTTCGAAATGTTGAATTCTTAGCAATTTTTGGTCGTCAGTCAATTTGTGCGGAACAAACCGTGCACACACCTTTCGTAAGCCCAAATGTTCGGTCAAAACACGATAAATCGATGTTTTGGAGATATTTAATTCCATTTTCATGAATTTCAATGATGATTTCGGCTGATTTTAATGAATTCACGCACAGTCTCGATGGAATTTTTGGTGATCACGGATTTTTATTGGCTCACATGTTGATCGTCATTTATGTCTTCACAACCACTTTGAAAACGTTGAAACCACTCGTGCACTCTGCTACGGGATATGCAATCATAGCCATAAACTTGTTTCATCAATTTAAACGTTTCGGTAAAAGTTTTACCAATTTTAAAACAAAATTTAATGTTGGCTCTTTGTTCGAAGCATACTGACACTTAAAACGCAATAATTTCACTTCCAATCAATGAAATGTCATGAAATTCTCACTGGTCAATCGATTAAGATAGCAGATTCTAACGTACCAGTCGACATATAGATAGCGTCACAAGGGGGCACTAGATTCAAAAAGTCCGGTTTACTTTGGAAAGCACCTTTTATAAATGAATGTTTGTTTGTTAGTGACGTTAATAGCAAAAACAGCGAACTCCGCTCCTCCCTTCCTAAGTTACCGCCGTAGTGAACAAAATTTGTCAAAAGTTGAGCCTGTAGAAATTAGCCATCT
>NW_024392474.1:0-4262 GCF_016617805.1 Bactrocera tryoni
GGCCATGATCATGTATACCATTTCGGTAGCAAATGACGTGACAAATAACTTTTGTTTTATACATTGTGCCATGAGATGCGTATTTCAGGCGCTAGGTAGACAATTTCACGATTTTAGGCGAATTTCCGAAATTTCAAGGCCGGGGTTGAAGATGCAATCCGATCTCAAAACAAAAAGTTGCATTGGAATCAGGAAGTACTAAGGCAACGTTTCCGCACTATTACAAATCCCGAATCGAAAAAAGTCCGGAATCGACCCACCCTAGTGAACACTTTGAACAACAAAAAGAATATCTTTTTGTACAGCATTTGCAGACGAGCAATTAGCTGCTGGGTTAAATCACGTCATGTGATCCAGGGAAATTTCGCAAAATTACCGATTTTGAAAATTAGCAGTTTACTAGGAGGGGACCAGATGCATATCCCAAATTTCGTCAAAAATATTTTTTTTTGTTAAAGTTATTGAAGATTGAAGTTTAGTGCACCATAAAATTATTTTCTCATGAACTACGGGAGGTAAATCGATGAAGTTTTGTAAAATCAAAGAAAGATGCTTTTCTTGCGGCACAAATGTCTGTAGCTTACGAGCAGAGGATTCCGCACGGTCTCTCACGAGGCATATGGGGTCATCGCGGGTATGCCCTGACACAATGACACTGGAACTCAAAAGAATATATAAGAAATCCAGAGGTATTGGAAGTCCCCTTACAACGGGAGAACGGAAAACAGAAAGACAGAAAAGCATATTTGGATTGGCAGAGGCGTTGGGACGTGGCAGTAAAAGGAAGGTGGACGTACACACTAATCAGAAACATCCAAGAATGGGTGGAGCAAACACGGCGAGACTCATTATTAGCTGACGCATTTGCTGACTGAACACAGATGCTTCCGACAATATCTGTATAAATACGGTGACGATGACGAAACAAAATGTTCATTCTGCGGTAAAAGCTCCAGTTTTGTATGACTTCCCTGGGAATTGTAATTTAAAACCATCCATGCCACAGAGACATGGATAAAAATCTGAACGTGACGGAATGTCACGAGTCAGCATCTTTAAGAAATGTTTAAAAATAACACGTAGCTTAAGTGAGTTTTAAGTTTTATTCAATAAAGTAGTTGTAGTAACATTTTTGAGTGCAGTCATTTTGGAGAATATAGGTAGAAAATATAACTGGCGCAGTCGAAGCGGACCGGCTAACAACAACAAAAACTGCAGTTATACACAAAATAAAAATATAATAATAACAATTTATTAACGAAACTCAATACTGAATGAGCGTAGTAAAATGTATGCAACAAGAGCAGAAGCAAAAGTTAAGAAAAAGGAGACCACAAATGAAAGCAGCGAAATTAATTACAAATATTTATAAAAATAATGGTTGTCAAAAAAGTCTTGCGGTATTTTTATTGAAATTGAAATGCATTTTTGATGACTCATGCCCAGCTCTTGACCGATGCTACGGCTGCTACTATGCCGGTCTTTTTCGACCAATTCAGCGATTTTATCGCAATTTTCGACGACAGGCCTTCCGGAGCGTGGCGCATCTTCGACCACCTCTACACCAGAACGAAAATGTTGAAACCATCGTTGTGCGGTGGAAATGGAAACTGTATCGTGTCCATAAACTGCACAAATTTTATGGCGGCTTGAGATGCATTTTTGTCTTTATCGTAGTAGTACTGTAAGTAAAAACAAAAACAAGAACAACAACTGCAGCAACAGCAGCAGCGGCTTCCGAGAAGATGCAGAGAAGTAATGTAAGATTAAAATATTGAAACATAATTTTATATTATATATGTATGTATATGTATTTGGTCAACAAAGACCAAAACCCAGTAATTCTAAAATTGTAGAAAGTGGAGTAAATCTTGAATTCCCAGTGACTACATAATTGTAGGAGCAAGCCTTTGATAGATCTTGTACTCCTAGTTCTAAATGTAAAAAGAAAGTGATAAAAAAAAAAACGCAAAACAAAAACGTGAAAATAAGTGAAATTAATTATATATTAATAAAACAAAAGTTCTCGAAAAAGAAAAATAAATCAATTTAAATAAAATGGCTCATAATAATAGGAATTTAGAAAATTGCATAGTAGCAATTACACAATTGTTAGAATTAAATCCAATACATAACCAGAGGTCAATAAGGCAACGTATTGAAAAAGATATAAATATGTGAATTCGTTTGAGGGTGATACCGGTCAATTGCCAACATTCATTGAAGGAAATTTTTTCAGGAATGCTTATTCAACGTATTAAGCAAATCATATCAGGGACTTGTACTTATGCAAAAAGTAACTCAATTTCACTGACTCTGTTATCAGGGATTATATAAAGCTTCATAGGGTTAGACGAAGGTAATTTGAATCCTTCATTTAAAAAACCCTATAATTTAGATGTCAATGGGTTCCAAAGAAAAAATCAAGATTATAGGTCACAAAACAATGTACCAAGTAATATAAATAATTTTACAGGCCAACAAAGTTTTAGGCCTAGATATGCTAATAGTTTTAACAATCAACAAAATTACAGGCCAATACATACATACTTAAAAATAATTCTGTAAGTCAGCAACAAAATAATAGAACTAATAACACATACAAGGTCAAACAAATGGATCGGGTCAACATAATAACAGACTACAAAATACCAATAATATTTATAGTCAATACTCTAGGAATACTTGGACTAACAATAACAGTGGAATTTCAATAGGCCTACTCCCATGGAAGTAGATACTATGAGTCGGGTTGAAGAACCGGAAGAAGTAAACGTTAATGACGGTTTTTTTTTTACCAATTAGCCTCGGGATATTATGATATAGTTATAGTGGTAACACTGCTTGGGAAAAAGTGGTGCACTTTAATAGATCCAGGTTCCACTATTAGTGTAATGAAAAAAAGAGCTTTGAAATTTTTAATTTACCCTTTTTAGAGCGAGAGAGTACGGTTATAAGTACATTAAATGGCAATATTGAGAAACCAAACATTAAAGTAAAAAGTTCATGCCCTGCGGAATTTAATTATGAAAAAAAATTCTATGATTTGATGGCTATTGTTAGATTTCGACAAGCCTTATAAATTGTTATTAGGAATTTATTATTCGGATTTTATTTTCAACATTTTTTAAATTATTGATATGGAGAAAATGAATATAACTTTGAAAAATGGAACAATGATTCCTTTCCATATGAAAACTATTCAGGAACAGGTTTATCCATTGGAAGTGAGTGAACAAAAAAATATTGCACTTGATCATCTAAAATCAGATGAAAAAAGCAAGATTGAAATTCTATTAAACCGATTCTACAAATTATTTTACAAAGAGGGCGGTAATCTGTGTGGTACACGAGATTAAGACCACAACCGGCCTGCAAATAAATTCAAGAATCTAAAGACTACCTCCAAAACACGAGGAAGATGTAAGAAAGGAAATGTATGAGTTAGAAAGTCAGGGAATAATCCGAAAAAGTAGGAGCAGGTATAGCTCACCTGTTTTAATTGTACCAAAGAAAACGGATGGTTCAAATATTCTAAAATATAGAGTGGTTGACTATAGGCGACTTAACCAACTGACTGCCCTTTGCTAAATATTGATAGAATTTTGGATAAAGTGGGCAAATCACAGTACTTTCGCAGCATTGCTTCAGCCGAAGGTTATCACCAAATATTAATGGCAGAAAGGGAAATCAAAAAAGCAGCTTTCGTTACTCCGGCGGGACTGTATGAGTACGTCCGTATGCCTTTCGGGCTTAAAAATGCCCCAGCCACGTTCCAAAGAATGATGAATGAGATTCTAAGAGAATTTATAAACAAAATTTGTGTTGTCTATCTGGATGATATTTTGGTCTTTTGCACGTCAAAGATGGAATTGAACCTAATACAGAAAAAATTTTGGCAATAAAAGAATTAGAACTTTTGAAAACAGAGAGAGCTTAAAAGTTTTTTGGGAGCTACAAGGTAATATAGGATATTTATTAAATACTATTCGAAAGAAGCATATCCCATGATAAAGTACTTAAAAAAAGTAGTTTTGAAAATTTGATAACACTAATTTCATCACATCCAATTTTAAAATTCCCTGAATATGATAAAGAGTTTACTATTACAACTGATGAAAGTGATTACGCAATAGGCACAATGCTTTCTCAACAAGGTCAGACAGTGTGCTACATTTCCATAACATTAAATAACCATGAATAGAAGTACAAGTATGCTACAACAGATAAAGAATTTTTTGCTATTATATATTCTATAACCT
>NW_024392475.1:0-537 GCF_016617805.1 Bactrocera tryoni
CTAAAGTTGACATAAAGCCATAACGGCAGTGCATTTGTAAACATTCCACAATTTTACATTTAGGTATAAAATTGATTTCTTTGCATATAGATTTAGAAATCCATATCAAGTTTTTTCAAATCATTAACTTTACATATTAAAGTTATTTAACCTTCTTCATCTTACTGGAGTTGACATAAAGCCATAACGGCAGTGCATTTGGAAAAATTCCACAATTTTACATTTAGGTATGAAACCGATTTTCTCTCATATACACATATAGAAATCCACAGGAAGTTGCTTCAAATCATTAACTTTACATATTAAAGTTAATTAGCTTTCTTCATCTTACTAAAGTTTATATAAAACCATAACGGCAGTGCATTTGGAAAAATTCCACAATTTTACATTTAGGTATAAAACCGATTTTTTTGCATATACATTTAGAAATCCATATCAAGTTGTTTCAAATCATTAACTTTACTTATTAAAGTTAATTTAACCTTCTTCATCTTACTAAAGTTGACATAAACCATAACGGCAGTGCATTTGGAAAAA
>NW_024392476.1:0-1677 GCF_016617805.1 Bactrocera tryoni
TTTCTCAACCCATACATTATTTTTCTTTGGAGTAGTGTTGAATAATATCGTAAAGCCGTGAGCGTGTTATTCAAGTCTTTTCCATTTCAAATATTTCATTACTTCCTCATGCTTTATCGAAATTTCCACAAAAGCTGATTAAATTTTCAAAGAGGATCTCGTAAAAAAGCGGGAAGGAGCTATTTTCGGAGATCTCCTAAGTAAATTTCAGGGCTGCTATCTACCAAAAAATTTGCACTTTTACTGTTATATCTTATTGTTGCAGATATAAGTTCGACATATTTTGCGAGAATCACTATATTATCTATGAAGTGCTTTGAGAAATGCCATTGCAAAAATTGCATACATTGGACCTTAGGATTCCAAAAATATTATATTTATTGCATGTAAAGACCTGCTGTTAACCTCTGTTTTCTTTTTTCTCCATCTTGTTGTATCTATATCTATATCTATATCTATATCTATATCTATATCTATATCTATATCTATATCTATATCTATATCTATATCTATATCTATATCTATATCTATATTCTATATCTTATATATCTATATCTATGTTCATATCTTATATCTATATCTGTATCTTATTTCCTCCGTATCTTGCATCTATATTCATACCTATATCTGTATCTGGTATTTCCAGATTCATATCTATATCTTATAACTATATTCTATATCTATATCTACATTCACATTCATATCTATATCTATATTCATATTCCATATTCATATCTATATCTGATATCTATATCTGGCACCATAGTCTTACATCTGCATTCATATCTGAGTCTGTATCTATATCTATATCTTATATTACATTCATATCTTATAAGCCTATATTTTATGGTTCAGTATTCATATTCCATGGTCTATATCTATGTCTATATCTACATGTCTATAGATGTTCTCATATATCTTATATTCTTATATTCATAATCTATATTCATATCTATATTCCACCATATCTATATTCATATCTATGTATCTATATCTATATCTATATATCTATATATCTTATACTCATATTCATATCTTTATATTCATATTCATACCAGCCCATATTTCAGTCTATATCTATGTTCATATTCATATTCATATCTATATCTATGTCTATGTTTCATATCTATATCTATATTCCATACTCCATATCTATATCTATATTCATATCTATATCTATATCTATACCTATACCTATGTATACCTATACCTATACCTATACCTATGCCTATACCTATATCTATATCTATACCTATACCTATACCTATACCACTATACCACTATACCTATATCTATACCTATATCTATATCTATACCTATATCTATATCTATATCTATATCTATATCTATATCAATATCTACATCTATGTATATCTATATATATAACTTTTCTTTTTTCTTCATCTTCTCGTTTTTCTCATACCTTATATTTACCCCTTTCCCTTCCTCCCTCCGCCAAGTTATTTTGTTGTTAATAGTTTAACATAAACAACTTCGAAGCTATTAGAAACGTTATAATATAATCCCCAAAAACTGGCTTCCATCATATTTTTATCTTGTTACCGCAGTCATGCATTTTTTAGTTTAACTGCTTTTTATCTACTACCAATATTGCTTTCAAATGTCAAGCAATTTAATTTCTCTGAAGCAAAAGGAATTTTTAGTCGAGAGGCTGGC
>NW_024392477.1:0-809 GCF_016617805.1 Bactrocera tryoni
GTTGAGGGCGTTTCTAAAAGCTCCTTAAATTATCTAACCGATGCTGTTTATTTGACCCACCTACGTCTAATACTTTAGCCGCTAGAGCGTTTACAAAGTTGAAACAAACATGTGCTTTTTCTCAAAAAACACTACATTTGTTTGTGAACACTATTGCCACGCTCCTGGTAGGAATAAAAAAAAGGTTGAGGGATTTTCAAAAAGCTCCTTTAATTATCTAACCGATGCTATTTACATGACCCACCTACATCGAATACTTTAGCCGCTAGAGCGTTTACAAAGTTGAAACAAACATGTGATTTTTCTCAAAAAACACTACATTTGTTTGTGAACACTATTGCCACGCTCCTGGTAGGAATAAAAAAAAGGTTGAGGGCTTTTCTAAAAGCTCCTTAAATTATCTAACCGATGCTATTTATATGACCCACCTACATCGAATACTTTAGCCGCTAGAGCGTTTACAAAGTTGAAACAAACATGTGATTTTTCTCAAAAAACACTACATTTGTTTGTGAACACTATTGCCACGCTCCTGGTAGGGATAAAAAAAAGGTTGAGGGCTTTTCTAAAAGCTCCTTAAATTATCTAACCGATGCTATTTATTTGATCCACCTATATCGAATACTTTAGCCGCTAGAGCGTTTACAAAGTTGAAACAAACATGTGATTTTTCTCAAAACACTACATTTGTTTGTGAACACTATTGCCACGCTCCTGGTAGGGATAGAAAATAGGTTGAGGGCTTTTCTAAAAGCTCCTTAAATTATCTAACCGATGCTATTTATTTGACCCACCTACGTCGAATACTT
>NW_024392478.1:0-4795 GCF_016617805.1 Bactrocera tryoni
GAAGTTGACATAAAGCCATAACGGCAGTGCCTTTTGAAGAATTCGATAATCTCATATTCAGGCAAAAAGTCGATTTTCTTGTATATCTTTAAGTTAATTTAATTTCTTCATCTTATTGAAGTTGACATAAGGCCATAACGGCAGTGCATTTGGAAGAATTCGACAATCTTATATTCAGGGATAAAGTCCATTTTCTTGTATATACACATTAAGCAGTCGATATTGAGTTGCTTTAAATCATTAACTTCACATATTAAGTTAATTAACCTTCTTCATCTTACTGAAGTTGACATAAAGCTATAGCGGCAGTGCATCTTACTGAAGTTGACATAAAGCCATAACGGGAGTGCATTTGGAAGAATTCAATAAGTTTATAGTTAGATATAAAATCGATTTTCCTGTCATTAACCTTACATATTTAAGTTAATTTACCTTCTTCGTCTTACTGAAGTTGACATAAAGCCATAACGGCAGTGCATTTGGAAGAATTCGACAATCTCATATTCAGGTATAAAGTCGATTTTCTTGTATATACACATTTAGCAGTCGATATTGAGTTGCTTTAAATCATTAATTTAACATCTTTAAGTTAATTTACCTTCTTCATCTTATTGAAGTTGACATAAGGCCATAACGGCAGTGCATTTGGAAGAATTCGACAATCTTATATTCAGGGATAAAGTCCATTTTCTTGTATATACACATTAAGCAGTCGATATTGAGTTGCTTTAAATCATTAATTTAACATCTTTAAGTTAATTTACCTTCTTCATCTTACTGAAGTTGACATAAAGCCATAACGGCAGTGCATTTGGAAGAATTCGACAATCTTATATTCAGGGATAAAGTCCATTTTCTTGTATATACACATTTAGCAGTCGATATTGAGTTGCTTTAAATCATTAATTTAACATCTTTAAGTTAATTTACCTTCTTCATCTTACTGAAGTTGACATAAAGCCATAACGGCAGTGCATTTGGAAAAATTCGATAATCTTATATTCAGGTATAAAGTCGATTTTCTTGTATATACACATTTAGCAGTCGATATTGAGTTGCTTGATATCATTAATTTAACATCTTTAAGTTAATTTACCTTCTTCATCTTACTGAAGTTGACATAAAGCCATAACGGCAGTGCATTTGGAAAAATTCGATAATATCATATTCAGGTAAAAAGTCGATTTTCTTGTATATACACATTTAGCAGTCGATATTGAGTTGCTTTAAATCATTAATTTAACATCTTTAAGTTAATTTACCTTCTTCATCTTACTGAAGTTGACATAAAGCCATAACGGCAGTGCATTTGGAAGAATTCGACAATCTTATATTCAGGTATAAAGTCCATTTTCTTGTATATACACATTTAGCAGTCGATATTCAGTTGCTTCAAATCATTACTTTAACATATTTAAGTTAATTTACCTTCTTCATCTTACTGAAGTTGACATGAAGCCATAACGGCAGTGCATTTGGAAGAGTTCGACAGTCTTATATTCAGGTAAAAAGTCGATTTTCTTGTATATACACATTAAGCAGTCGATATTGAGTTGCTTTAAATCATTAATTTAACATCTTTAAGTTAAATTACCTTCTTCATCTTACTGAAGTTGACATAAAGCCATAACGGCAGTGCATTTGGAAAAATTCGATAATATCATATTCAGGTAAAAAGTCGATTTTCTTGTATATACACATTTAGCAGTCGATATTTAGTTGCTTTAAATCATTAATTTAACATCTTTAAGTTAATTTACCTTCTTCATCTTACTGAAGTTGACATAAAGCCATAACGGCAGTGCATTTGGAAGAATTCGACAATCTTATATTCAGGTATAAAATCGATTTTCTTGTATATACACATTAAGCAGTCGATGCTGAGTGGCTTTAAATCATTAATTTAACATCTTTAAGTTAATTTACCTTCTACATCTTACTGAAGTTGACATAAAGCCATAACGGCAGTGCATTTGGAAGAATTCGACAATCTTATATTCAGGTATAAAGTCGATTTTCTTGTATATACACATTTAGCAGTCGATATTGAGTTGCTTTAAATCATTAATTTAACATCTTTAAGTTAATTTACCTTCTTCATCTTACTGAAGTTGACATAAAGCCATAACGGCAGTGCATTTGGAAGAATTCGACAATCTCATATTCAGGTAAAAAGTCCATTTTCTTGTATATACACATTAAGTAGTCGATATTGAGTTGCTTTAAATCATTTATTTAACATCTTTAAGCTAATTTACCTTTCTTCATCTTACTGAAGTTGACATAAAGCCATAACGGCAGTGCATTTGGAAGAATTTGACAATCTTATATTCAGGTATAAAGTCCATTTTCTTGTATATACACATTAAGCAGTCGATATTGAGTTGCTTTAAATCATTAATTTAACATCTTTAAGTTAATTTACCTTCTTCATCTTACTGAAGTTGACATAAAGCCATAACGGCAGTGCATTTGAAAGAACTCGACATTCCTATATTCAGGTATAAAGCCGATGTTCTTGTATATTAACATTTAGCAGTCGATTTTTAAATGCCCTAAATCATTAGCTTCACATATTTAATTTAATTAACTTTCTTCATCTTACCGAAGTTGACATAAAGCCATAACGGCGGTGCACTTGGAAAAAATCCATAATCTTATATTTAGGTATAAAGTCGATTTTCTTGTATATACGCGTTTAGCAGTCGATATTGAGTTGCTTTAAATCATTAACTTCAATCATTTAAATTAACTAACTTTCTACATCTTACTGAAGTTGACATAAAGCCATAACGGCAGTGCATTTGGAAGAATTCCAAAATCTTATATTTAGATATAAAGTCGATTTTCTTGTATATACACATTTAGCAGTCGACATTGAGTTGCTTTAAATCATTAATTTAACATCTTTAAGTTAATTTACCTTCTTCATCTTACTGAAGTTGACATAAAGCCATAACGGCAGTGCATTTGGAAGAATTCGACAATCTTATATTCAGGTATAAAGTCGATTTTCTTGTATATACACATTTAGCAGTCGATATTGAGTTGCTTTAAATCATTAATTTAACATCTTTAAGTTAATTTACCTTCTTCATCTTACTGAAGTTGACATAAAGCCATAACGGCAGTGCATTTGGAAGAATTCGACAATCTTATATTCAGGTATAAAGTCGATTTTCTTGTATATACACATTAAGCAGTCGATATTGAGTTGCTTTAAATCATTACTTTAACATCTTTAAGTTAATTTACCTTCTTCATCTTACTGAAGTTGACATAAAGCCATAACGGCAGTGCATTTGGAAGAATTCGATAATCTCATATTCAGGTATAAAGTCGATTTTCTATATATATACATTTAGCAGTCGACATTGAGTTCCTTTTAATCATTTATTTAACATCTTTAAGTTAATTTACCTTCTTCATCTTACTAAAGTTGACATCAAGCCATAACGGCAGTGCATTTGGAAGAATTCGACAATCTTATATTCAGGTATAAAGTCCATTTTCTTGTATGTACACATTAAGCAGTCGATATTGAGTTGCTTTAAATCATTAATTTAACATCTTTAAGTTAATTTACCTTATTCATCTTACTGAAGTTGACATAAAGCCATAACGGCTGTGCATTTGGAAGAATTCGACAATCTTATATTCAGGTATAAAGTCGATTTTCTTTTATATACACATTAAGCAGTCGATATTGAGTTGCTTTAAATCATTAATTTAATATACACATTTAGCAGTCGATATTTAGTTGCTTTAAATCATTAATTTAACGTCTTTAAGTTAATTTACCTTCTTCATCTTACTGAAGTTGACATAAAGCCATAACGGCTGTGCATTTGGAAGAATTCGACAATCTTATATTCAGGTATAAAGTCGATTTTCTTTTATGTACACATTAAGCAGTCGATATTGAGTTGCTTTAAATCATTAATTTAACATCTTTAAGTTAATTTACCTTATTCATCTTACTGAAGTTGACATAAAGCCATAACGGCAGTGCATTTGGAAGAATTCGACAATCTTATATTCAGGTATAAAGTCGATTTTCTTGTATATACACATTTAGCAGTCGATACTGAGTTGCTTTAAATCATTAATTTAACATATTTAAGTTAATTAACCTTCTTCATCTTACTGAAGTTGACATAAGGCCATAACGGCAGTGCATTTGGAAGAATTCGACAATCTTATATTCAGGTATAAAGTCGACTTTCTTGTATATACACCTTTAGCAGTCGATACTGAGTTGCTTTAAATCATTAATTTAACACATTTAAGTTAATTAACCTTCTTCATCTTACTGAAGTTGACATAAAACCATAACGGCAGTGCATTTGGAAGAATTCGACAATCTTATATTCAGGTATAAAGTCGATTTTCTTGTATATACACATTTAGCAGTCGATATTGAGTTGCTTTAAATCATTAATTTAACATATTTAAGTTAATTATGCTTCTTCATCTTACTGAAGTTGACATAAAGCCATAACGACAGTGCATTTGGAAGAATTCGACATTCTTATATTCAGGTATAAAGTCGATTTTCTTGTATATACACATTTAGCAGTCGATATTGAGTTGCTTTAAATCATTAATTTAACATATTTAAGTTAATTTATTTTCTTCATCTTACTGAAGTTGACATAAAGCCATAACGGCAGTGCATTTGGAAAGAATTCGATAATCTTATATTCCCAGGTAAAAAGTCGATTTTCTTGTATATACACATTAAGTAGTCGATATTGAGTTGCTTTAAATCATTAATTTAACATATTTAAGTTAA
>NW_024392479.1:0-569 GCF_016617805.1 Bactrocera tryoni
GATTTAAAGCAACTCAATATCGACTGCTAAATGTGTATATACAAGAAAATCGACTTTATACCTGAATATAAGATTGTCGAATTCTTCCAAATGCACTGCCGTTATGGCTTTATGTCAACTTCAGTAAGATGAAGAAGGTAAATTAACTTAAAGATGTTAAATTAATGATTTAAAGCAACTCAATATCGACTGCTTAATGTGTATATACAAGAAAATGGACTTTATACCTGAATATAAGATTGTCGAATTCTTCCAAATGCACTGCCGTTATGGCTTTATGTCAACTTCAGTAAGATGAAGAAGGTAAATTAACTTAAAGATGTTAAATTAATGATTTAAAGCAACTCAATATCGACTGCTAAATGTGTATATACAAGAAAATCGACTTTATACCTGAATATAAGATTGTCGAATTCTTCCAAATGCACTGCCGTTATGGCTTTATGTCAACTTCAGTAAGATGAAGAAGGTAAATTAACTTAAAGATGTTAAATTAATGATTTAAAGCAACTCAATATCGACTGCTAAATGTGTATATACAAGAAAATCGACTTTATACCTGAATATAA
>NW_024392480.1:0-902 GCF_016617805.1 Bactrocera tryoni
AGGAAGAGAACGACCTCTACTCTGGCGGAAAGATCAGGTGGAGAAGGATTTGGTTACACTTGAACAAATCATCTGATCAAATTCGATCAGGACGGTTCACTTAAACTTTGCGCGTAAACCGAATTTTTTTTTTCCTTTCACTTATCTCATGCGAAGAGTTCGTCCACCTACGTTAATGACGATAACATACAAAAAGTTAAAGAATCGATATCTCAAAGTCGTCGTGTTGGCATTAGAAAAACAGCAGAAGACCTTAACCATACAAATCTGACTGGATTATAGTTAATCTCTGAGGTATGAAACTTTCTAATGCTAGAATCCTACCTAAAAGCCTGAATCTTTTGCAAAAATGACGTATATGTATTTATCAAATGCAACATTAATGCCCACGAGGTACTATTACTCCAGAAATAAGTCGAAATCGAAAAACACCCGAATTCACTAAAGGCGCTGATGTTTAGCCGATGTTCACATAAATAGATAATCGAGTGGGACTCTTCTCTCTAGGAATCTATTTCTATAAACAAATAGGCAAGCGGCTTTGAAATCATTTAAGTATCTAAAAGTTTCGTCAATGATAGTGGAAGAATGCCTTATGTTCCAGGACATACATACATACATTCCTGGTAACTGTGAAGCAGAGGAGCTAACCAGATAATCTATACGTTCCGATGAACTTCATCAGTCCAGAGAGGAGACGACATAATGAGGGAATTTTAGTACCGGTGATTTCACAATGGGTCTCCTAAAGGTCTAGGTGCGTTGTCAGACGGCCACTCTACATACATTGGTTTATGGGAAATAACCTAACACAGTTTAAAATGAGACCATTTAAAAATTAAGCGTGGTAGTGGCCCGATTTCGTCTTTTTTAAACCGAAATATGAGGATGTCAAGACAATG
>NW_024392481.1:0-1821 GCF_016617805.1 Bactrocera tryoni
AACTGATTGGACCTTATCAGTGTGGCTTTAGACCTGGAAAATCAACAACCGACCAGATATTCACCATGCGCCAAATCTTGGAAAACACCCGTGAAAGGAGAATCGACACACACCACCTCTTCGTCGATTTCAAAGCTGCTTTCGACAGCAATCCCCGCAAAATTAATACGGTTGTTTAAACTGACGTTGAGTAACATCATCGGCCTCAGCACCCTCGCCGTTAATTCTGCTTTCTCCAGGCTGGACAAGGAAGCACAGAAAATGGGTCTGGCAGTGAACGAGGGCAAGACGAAATATCTCCTGTCATCAAACAAACAGTCGTCGCACTCGTGACTTGGCTCTCACGTCACTGTTGACAGTCATAACTTTGAAGTCGTAGATAATTTCGTCTATCTTGGAACCAGCATTAACACCACCAACAATGTCAGCCTGGAAATCCAACGCAGGATTGCTCTTGCCAACAGGTGCTACTTCGGACTGAGTAGGCAATTCAGAAGCAAAGTCCTCTCTCGACAAACAAAAACCAAACTCCATAAGTCACTCATAATTCCCGTCCTGCTGTATGGTGCAGAGTCAACAACGGATGAGTCGACGTTGCGAGATTTCGAGAGAAAAGTTCTGCGAAGGATTTATGGTCCTTTGCGGGTTGGCCACGGCGAATACCGCATTCAATGGAACGATGAGCTGTACGAGATATACGACGACATGACATAGTTCAGCGAATTAAAAGACAGCGGCTACGCTGGCTAGGTCATGTTGTCCGGATGGACGAAAACACTCCAGCTCTGAAAGTATTCGACGCAGTACCCGCCGGCGGAAGCAGAGGAAGAGGAAGACCTCCACTCCGTTGGAAGGACCAAGTGGAGAAGGACCTGGCTTCGCTTGGAATATCCAATTGGCGCCACGTAGCGAAAAGAAGAAACGACTGTCGCGCTGTTGTTAACTCGGCTATAATCGCTTAAGCGGTTTCTACGCCAATTAAGAAGAAGATTCTAAGTAAAAATAGATTCGAGATTTTGATGAAAGCAATTCGTTTCGATGATGCAGAAACAAGAGCGCAACGGCGGGCGACTGACATTTCTACTCCAATCGCCGAGCTATTCAGCTCTTTCATTCAAAATTGCCAAAAGGTTTACAGCATCGGAACCTTTGCCTGTATTGATGAGATGCTGTAGCTTTTCGAATCGTCGAGAAAATAACAAGCACACTGCTCGTGACATCAAAACTTCTATTCGCCGGATCTTGAAAATATAAGAAAAATTGCCTTCTGTCTCTGAAACTGATCATCTTGAAAAACGTAAAACGTGTTTAACTTGTGATCCCAAGAAAAAACGAAAAACATTTCATTTGTGTTTTATATGTAAAAATCCAATCTGTGTGGAATTTTCTAACAAAATGTGCAAAAATTGTCGTGAAAAATTGTAAGAATTTACCCCCCGTAATTTTCTCGAAGTTTTGAGTTTACTTTGATTTTTTTTATGTCTTTAGAATATTATTATATTCTTTAAAGAAAGTCGGAATTTTATATAACATTTTGTTCCTATGTGGATAGATATCAATATGTAAACTAGTATGTAATTTTAGTTAAAATGTGCCAGCAATTCAATTGTTCACATTTATGAGAAAAATTTGTTTTGTTTTTGTTCCTTTTTCAGTTAAATAAATAATTTAATATATATTAAAAAGTTTTATTAATGTATTCTTAAAATAAAACATTAAAATCCTAAGAAAATTCAAGTGTATCCGATGCGGTCACTGTGACCGTGCTCAGGTGGTTACGTAACTGATAAAGGGCGGTGGTTAAGGGTTAATTTAATTAAC
>NW_024392482.1:0-3721 GCF_016617805.1 Bactrocera tryoni
ATAATATGCATGTATGTACTAAAAAATCAATTCTACACCTTAATTTAGGATTGTTAAATTGTTCCAAATACATTGTCGCTATTGCTATAGGACAACTCTATGACAACTCCAATAACATCAAAACGGCTAATTTGCATAAATATGTAAAGTTCATATTTTTACGCATCTTGATATCGATTGCATAATATGTATGTACCAAAAAATCAATTCTACACCTTAATTTAGGATTGTTAAATTGTTCCAAATACACTGTCGCTATTGCTATAGAACAACTCTATGACAACTCCAATAACATCAAAACGGCTAATTTGCATAAATATGTAAAGTTCATATTTTTACGCATCTTGATATCGATTGCATAATATGTATGTACCAAAAAATCAATTTTGCATCTTAATTTAAGATTGTAAATTTGTTCCAAATACACTGTCGCTATTGCTATAGAACAACTCTATGACAACTCCAATAACATCAAAACGGCTAATTTGCATAAATATGTAAAGTTCATATTTTTACGCATCTTGATATCGATTGCATAATATGTATGTACCAAAAAATCAATTCTACACCTTAATTTAAGATTGTAAAGTTGTTTCCAAATACACTGTCGCTATTGCTATAGAACAACTCTGTGACAATTTCAATAACATCAAAACGGCTAATTTGCATAAATATGTAAAGTTCATATTTTTACGCATCTTGATATCGATTGCATAATATGTATGTACCAAAAAATCAATTCTACACCTTAATTTAGGATTGTTAAATTGTTCCAAATACATTGTCGCTATTGCTATAGGACAACTCTATGACAACTCCAATAACATCAAAACGGCTAATTAACAGAAATATGTAAAGTTCATATTTTTACGCATCTTGATATCGATTGCATAATATGTATGTACCAAAAAATCAATTGTACACCTTAATTTTGGATTGTTAAATTGTTCCAGATACATTGTCGCTACTGCTATAGGACAACTCTATGACAACTCCAATAACATCAAAACGGCTAGTTAGCATAAATATGTAAAGTTCATATTTTTACGCATCTTGATATCGATTGCTTAATGTGTATGTATGTACTAAAAAATCAATTCTACACCTTAATTTATAATTGTTAAATTGTTCCAAATACATTGTCGCTATTGCTATAGGACAACTCTATGACAACTCCAATAACATCAAAACGGCTAATTTGCCTAAATATGTAAAGTTCATATTTTTACGCATCTTGATATCGATTGCATAATATGTATGTACCAGAAAATCAATTTTACATCTTAATTTAAGATTGTAAAATTGTTCCAAATACACTGTCGCTATTGCTATAGGACAACTCTATGACAACTTCAATAACATCAAAACGGCTAATTTGCCTAAATATGTAAAGTTCATATTTTTACGCATCTTGATATCGATTGCATAATATGTATGTACCAAAAAATCAATTTTACACCTTAATTTAAGATTGCAAAGTTGTTCCAAATACACTGTCGCTATTGCTATAGAACAACTCTATGACAACTCCAATAACATCAAAGCGGCTAGTTAGCATAAATATGTAAAGTTCATATTTTTACGCAACTTGATATCGATTGCATAATGTGTATGTACCAAAAAATCAATTCTACACCTTAATTAAGGATTGTTAAATTGTTCCATATACACTGTCGCTATTGCTATAGAACAACTCTATGACAACTCCAATAACATCAAAACGGGTAATTTGCATAAATATGTAAAGTTCATATTTTTACGCATCTTGATATCGATTGCTTAATGTGTATGTACCAAAAAATCAATTCTACACCTTAATTTAAGATTGCAAAATTGTTCCAAATACACTGTCGCTATTGCTATAGAACAACTCTGTGACAACTCCAATAGCATCAAAACGGCTAATTTGCATAAATATGTAAAGTTCATAGTTTTACGCATCTTGATATCGATTGCATAATATGTATGTACCAAAAAATCAATTTGACATCTTATTTTAAGATTGTAAAATTGTTCCAAATACACTATCGCTATTGCTATAGGACAACTCTATGACAACTATAATAACATTAAAACGCGTAATTAGCAAAAATATGTAAAGTTCATATTTTTACGCATCTTGATATCGATTGCTTAATGTGTATGTACCAAAAAATCAATTCTACACCTTAATTTAAGATTGCAAAATTGTTCCAAATACACTGTCGCTATTGCTATAGGGCAACTCTATGACAACTCCAATAACATCAAAATGGCTAATTTGCATAAATATGTAAAGTTCATATTTTTACACATCTTGATATCGATTGCATAATATGTATGTACCAAAAAATCAATTTTACACCTTAATTTAAGATTGCAAAGTTGTTCCAAATACACTGTCGCAATTGCTATAGGACAACTCCAATAACATCAAAATGGCTAATTTGCATAAATATGTAAAGTTCATATTTTTACACATCTTGATATCGATTGCATAATATGTATGTACCAAAAAATCAATTTTACACCTTAATTTAAGATTGTAAAATTGTTCCAAATACACTGTCGCTATTGCTATAGAACAACTCTATGACAACTCCAATAACATCAAAACGGCTAGTTAGCATAAATATGTAAAGTTCATATTTTTACGCAACTTGATATCGATTGCTTAATGTGTATGTATCAAAAAATCAATTTTACACCTTAATTTAAGATTGTAAAATTGTTCCAAATACACTGTCGCTATTGCTATAGAACAACTCTATGACAACTCCAATAACATCAAAACGGCTAGTTAGCATAAATATGTAAAGTTCATATTTTTACGCATCTTGATATCGATTGCTTAATATGTATGTACCAAAAAATCAATTTTACATCTTAATTTAAGATTGTAAAATTGTTCCAAATACACTGTCGCTATTGCTATAGAACAACTCTATGACAACTCCAATAACATCAAAACGGCTAGTTAGCATAAATATGTAAAGTTCATATTTTTACGCAACTTGATATCGATTGCTTAATATGTATGTACCAAAAAATCAATTTTACATCTTAATTTAAGATTGTAAAATTGTTCCAAATACACTGTCGCTATTGCTATAGGGCAACTCTATGACAACTCCAATAACTTCAAAAAGGGTAATTAGCATAAATATGTAAAGTTCATATTTTTACGCAACTTGATATCGATTGCTTAATGTGTATGTATCAAAAAATCAATTCTACACCTTAATTTAGGATTGTTAAATTGTTCCAAATACATTGTCGCTATTGCTATAGGACAACTCTATGACAACTCCAATAACATCAAAACGGCTAGTTAGCATAAATATGTAAAGTTCATATTTTTCCGCAACTTGATATCGATTGCTTATTGTGCATGTATCAAAAAATCGATTCTACACCTTAATATAAGATTGTGAAATTGTTCCAAAGACACTGTCGTTATGGCTATACGATCCCTCTATGAAAGCTCCAATAACATCAAAACGGCTAAATAGCATAAATATGTAAAGTTCATATTTTTACGCGTCTTGATATCGATTGCATAGTATGTGTATGTACCAAAAAATCATTTCTACACCTTAATTTAGGATTGCTAAATTGTTCCAAATACACTGTCGCTATTGATATAGGACAACAACTATGACAACTCCAATAACATCTAAAAGAGCAGGTAATTAGCAAAAATATGTAAAGTTCATATTTTTACGCCAACTTGATATCGATT
>NW_024392483.1:0-1940 GCF_016617805.1 Bactrocera tryoni
TGGCATAAAGCCAAAAACGGCAGTGCATTTGGAAAAATTACAGAATTTTACATTTAGGTATAAAACCGATTTTCTTGCATGTACACATTTAGAAATCCATATCAAGTTGCTCATAAAAATTATTAGCTTAACATATTAAAGTTAATTAACCCTCTTCATCTTACTGAAGTTGGCATCAAGCCAAAACGGCAGTGCATTTGGAAATTTCCAGAATTTCACATTTAGGCATAAAACCGATTTTCTTGCATGTCACATTTAGAAATCCACTCCGAATTGCTTCAAATCATAAACTTCACATATTAAGGTTAATTAACCCTCACCATCTTACTTAAGTTGAGATAAAAAAATAACTGCAGAGATTTTGGAAAAATTCTACAATCTTATATTTAGGTATTAAATCGAATATTTTAAATAAACTCATTTAGCAATCTATGTCGAGCTGTTTCAAATCAGTAACTTCACATATGTAAATTAATTAGCCCTCATCTTACTCAAGTTGGCATAAGGCCATAACGGCAGTGCATTTGGAAAAAATTCCATAATTTTACATTTAGGTATAAAACCGATTCTCCTCCATACACACATTAAGAAATTCATATGAAGTTGCTTTAAATCATTAGTTTCACATATTAAAGTTAATTAACCCTCACCATCTTACCCAAATTGCCATAAAGCCATAACGGCAGTGCATTTGAAAAAAGTCCACAATTTTACAGTTAGGTATAAAACCGATTTTCTTGCAATAAACACATTAAGAAATCCACAGAGAATTGCTTCAAAGCATTAGCTTCACATATTAAAGTTAATTAACTCTCATCATCTTACTGAAGTTGGCATAAAGCCAAAACGGCAGTGCATTAGGAAAAATTCCACAATTTCACATTTAGGTATAAAACCGATATTCTTGCACAAACACATTTAGAAATCCATATTAAGTTGCTTTAAATCATTAGCTTCACATATTAAGGTTAATTAACCTTCTCTATCTTACTAAAGTTGGCATAAAGCCAAAACGGCAGTGCATTTGGAAAATTCCACAATTTTACATTTAGGCATAAAACCGATTTTCTTGCATGTCCACATTTAGAAATACATATGAAGTTGCTTCAAATCATTAACTTCACATATTAAAGTTAATTAACCTTCTTCACCTTACAGAAGTTGGCATAAAGCCATAACGGCAGTGCATTTGGAAAAATTCCACAATTTTACATTTAGGTATAAAACCGATTTTCTTGCATATCTACATTTAGAAATACATATGAATTTGCTTCAAATCATTAACTTCACATATTAAAGTTAATTAGCCCTCTACATCTTACTCAAGTTGACATAATGCTATAACGGCAGTGCATTTGGAAAAATTACAGAATTTTACATTTAGGTGTAAAACCGATTTTCTTGCATGTACACATTTAGAAATCCATATCAAGTTGCCTCAAATCATTAGCTTCACATATTAAAGTTAATTAACCCTCTTCATCTTACTCAAGTTGACATAATGCTATAACGGCAGTGCATTTGGAAAAATTCCAGAACTTTACATTTAGGTATAAAACCGATTTTCTTGCATGTACACATTTAGAAATCCATATCAAGTTGCTTCAAATCATTAGCTTCACATATTAAAGTTAATTAACCTTCTTCATCTTACTCAAGTTGACATAAGACCATAACGGCAGTGCATTTGGAAAAAATTCCATAATTTTACATTTTATTATAAAACCGACTTAATGCATGTAGACATTTAGAAATCCATATAAAGTTGCTTCAAATCATTTTCTTAACATATTAAAGTTAATTAACCCTCTTCATTTTACGCAAGTTGACATAAGACCATAACGGCAGTGCATTTGGAAAAATTCCATAATTTTACATTTTATTATAAAACCGACTTCTGCCATGTACACATTTAAAAATCCATATCAAGTTGCTTCAAA
>NW_024392484.1:0-1384 GCF_016617805.1 Bactrocera tryoni
TTGGCGCCACGTAGCGAAAAGAAGAAACGACTGGCGCGCTGTTGTTAACTCGGCTATAATCGCGTAAGCGGTGTCTACGCCAATTAAGAAGAGAAGAACAGGGTATATTAAGTTTGTCACGAAGTTTGTAACACCCAGAAGGAAGCGTCGGAGACCCAATAAGGTATATACGTATATAAATGACCAGTATGTTGAGCTGAGTCGATTTAGCCATATCCATCTCTCTGTCTGTCCGTCCGTTCGTTTGTCTGTATATATACGAACTAGTCCGTCAGTTTTTAAGATATCGTTCTGAAATTTTGCAAACGTCATTTTCTCTTCATGAAGCTACTCATTTGTCCGAACTGTCGATATCGGACCACTGTAACATATAGCTGCTATGCAAACAGAACGATCGGAATCACGTTCTTGTATGGAAAACTTTCACATGTGACGATGTATCATCACGAAATTTGGTATGAGTCATTTTTTATAGAAGTAATGTAATATCGAAAGAAATGGTTTAGATCGGCTCACTATACTATTTTTGATTTATAAAACAACACGATTATTCTAAAAATTCGGGTGGAAATACTTATAGTTTTAATTACTCATTTTCAATCTTAGAAATAAGTTATTTGTATAATTTATAGAATAAAGCCAACTAAATTTTTACTCACAAAAGTTACTCATATGCCTCGCATGCTAGTATCAAATTGACCTAACAATTTCGGAATTTGAAAGAGCAAATCATAAGTATCAACAATAAATTGATGGCAAGTTCTATAAGAGTAATATGAATGATTTCTTCTCCTCAAATCATATTCAGTCACGATGCAGTGCGTGCATGCACAAGTTTCAAATTGAATTTTACAATCAAATCGTTTATCGACGTCACTTAACGACAACACTTTTCAGAACAAACTTTTTCTTTCTGTTTTTATGTTTTTGTGGGCTCAACGGTTTCGAGCCAGCGATATATACAGCATAGTTATTTAGAATATTGTTCTAAATTTTCAAGTTAATCCGAGTAATAGTTTCGGAGATTCAGCCTTGATAACTTGTGGACTCAAGGCTAGCTAGGCTAAGTACGCCGCACAGTGAGACAACGCCGGCATTAAATACAAGGAGTCATTGTAGAGCTCTGAAATTTTGCACAGGTTATTTTTGAGACAATTCCAGTTAAAAAAACAAAAATTAAGAAAATTCGCCCACTTTTACGCCCACTTGTCATACAGTCGAAATTTGTAAAATGCCGTATTGTTCAGGGATATGGTGATGAGAGTTTGATAACTTTTTTTAAAAAAAAAACGCATAAAATTTGCAAAATCTCATCGGTTCTTTATTTGAAACGTTAGATTGGTTCATGACATTTACTTTTTGAAGATAATTTCATTTAAATGTT
>NW_024392484.1:1393-2369 GCF_016617805.1 Bactrocera tryoni
CTATAACTTTTTTAAAAAAAAAAACGCATAAAATTTGCAAAATCTCATCGGTTCTTTATTTGAAACGTTAGATTGGTTCATGACATTTACTTTTTGAAGATAATTTCATTTAAATGTTGACCGCGGCTGCGTCTTAGGTGGTCCATTCGGAAAGTCCAATTTTGGGCAACTTTTTCGAGCATTTCGGCCGGAATAGCCCGAATTTCTTCGGAAATGTTGTCTTCCAAAGCTGGAATAGTTGCTGGCTTATTTTTGTAGACTTTAGACTTGACGTAGCCCCACAAAAAATAGTCTAAAGGCGTTAAATCGCATGATCTTGGTGGCCAACTGCCCATGCATCCCGAAAAATGCACTGTTTGGTGTGGTTTGTACGCTGGTGGAATCATTGGACCGTATTTTTTCAAAGATGCTGTTGGACGCAACGTTACGGTGAATGGCGATCGCTATCGTTCGATGCTAACAAACTTTTTGTTGCCAAAAATGGAAGAACTGAACTTGGTTGACATGTGGTTTCAACAAGATGGCGCTACATGCCACACAGCTCGCGATTCTATGGCCATTTTGAGGGAAACTTCGGAGAACAATTCATCTCAAGAAATGGACCCGTAAGTTGGCCACCAAGATCATGCGATTTAACGCCTTTAGACTATTTTTTGTGGGGCTACGTCAAGTCTAAAGTCTACAGAAATAAGCCAGCAACTATTCCAGCTTTGGAAGACAACATTTCCGAAGAAATTCGGGCTATTCCGGCCGAAATGCTCGAAAAAGTTGCCCAAAATTGGACTTTCCGAATGGACCACCTAAGACGCAGCCGCGGTCAACATTTAAATGAAATTATCTTCAAAAAGTAAATGTCATGAACCAATCTAACGTTTCAAATAAAGAACCGATGAGATTTTGCAAATTTTATGCGTTTTTTTTTTTAAAAAAGTTATAAAGCTCTTAAAAAAATCACCCATACTTCAGTACACCTCTA
>NW_024392485.1:0-564 GCF_016617805.1 Bactrocera tryoni
CAACAGCGCGCGAGTCGTTTCTTCTTTCTCGCTACACGTGCGCCAGATTGGATATTCCGTAGCGAGGCAGGTTCCTTCTCCGCTTGGTCCTTCCAGCGGGTGGAGTCTTCTCTTCCTCTGCTTCCCCGATTTGCGTGATATTTTCAGGCTGGGTGTTTTCATCATCGTTCAACATGACCTATGCTTGTAGCCGCTGTCTTTTAATTCGCTGTTCTATATGTGTGTGTATATCTCTTGTCATCGTTTCCATCAGGCGAATTCGCCGTGGTAAGTCGCAAGGACATAAATCATAGGCTTTCTCTCAACTCTTAACGTGACTCATCGTTGTTGACATCGTCAAGGCTCTGCATTATACGACAGGAGGATTATGGTGACTTATAGGTTTGGTTTTGTTTTGTCGAGAGGACTTTTGCTATAATTGCCTACTCAGTCGAGTTGTACCTGTTGTAAAGTTGTATCCTGCGTTGGATTTCTAGGCTGACGTTGTTGGTGGTGTTTCGCTGGTTCAAGATAGTAATTATCCGACTAAAGTTTGACTGTCATATTGACGTGGGTTCAAGTCGC
>NW_024392486.1:0-527 GCF_016617805.1 Bactrocera tryoni
ATGTCTTCTGCAGTACAATTTCTAACCGCCATTTTCGAAAATTTTGGAATTACATATGTTGTCCACTTTACAAAAAGTTGTATAATAATAATCTATATATATAAAAATCAATGCCACTTTCTTTGTAATTTCATCACTCATAAACGGCTGAACCGATTTGGCTGATTTTTTTTGTTGTATTTGTTATTATTAGGTAAAGGTTCTTATGTAAGAAAAAAATACGAAAGTTGCCGGAAAACCTTCAAAAACAGACCTTTTCTTTTTCCCATACAAGCGTTTTATATTGTATGTATACACGTATGTGCATACATACATATGTATATAAGTTAACACCAAATTAGTTAACACCAAAATTTAGCTAACACAAGCGAATACAAATAAAATTAATAAGCCAAGATTGCTGACGATATGTCTGCATTAATTCGTCAACAGGAAACGCAGAATATCAAATTGCGAAAACACCACAGCAAAGTTACAACAACAGCGCAGCCGAGTTTTATACGGTCACATTGAAGTGCAATGTGACC
>NW_024392487.1:0-1061 GCF_016617805.1 Bactrocera tryoni
CTCGCAACAAAGTTGCTAAGGAGAGTATTATAGTTTCGTTCACATAACGGTTGTTTGTAAGTCCTAAAACTAAAATAGTCAGATATAAGGTTATATAACCCAAAAACATCAGGGTGACGAGTAGAGTTGAAATCCGGATGTCTGTCTGTCGTCCGTCCGTCGGTCCGTCCGTGCAAGCTGTAACTTGAGTAAAAATTGAGATATCATGATGAATCTTAGTACACGTATTTCTTGGCTCCATAAGAAGGTTAAGTTCGAAGCAAAATCGCAAAATGGGCAAAATCGGCACACTGCCACGCCCACAAATGGCGAAGACCGAAAACTTATAAAGTGGCATAACTAAGCCATAAATAAAGATATTAAAGTGAAATTTGTCACAAAGGATTGCATTAGAGAGGGGCATATTTGGACGTCATTTTTTTGGAAAAGTGGGCGTGGCCCCGCCCTCTCCTAAGTGTTTTGTACACATCTCGGAAACTACTGTAGCAGTGTCGACCAAACTCTATATAATCGTTTCCTTTAGGTATTTCCATATACAGTTTAAAAATGGAAGAAATCGGATAATAACCACGCCCACCTCCCATACAAAGGTTATGTTGAAAATCAAAGTGCGTTTACCGACTAACAAAAAACGTCAGAAACACTAAATTTTACGGAAGAAATGGCAGAGGGAAGCTGCACCCAGATTTTTTTTTTTTAAATTGAAAATGGGCGTGGGGTCGCCCACTTATGGACCAAAAACCATATCTCAGGAACTACTTTACCGATTTCAATAAAATTCGGTATATAATATTTCCTTAACAACCTGATGAAATGTACGAAATATGGGTGAAATCGGTTCACAACCACGCCTTCTTCCAATATAACGCTATTTTGAATTCCATCTGATGCCTTCTCTGTATAATACGAGTATAAACATTAGGAACCAATGAAGATAGCGGAATAAAACTTTACACAAATACGGTATTTGTTATTTACGGTATGTAATCCCGATTATCACTTTATCATGAGAGTATAAAATGTTCGGTGATACCCGAATTTTAGCCCTTCCTTGACTTGTT
>NW_024392488.1:0-546 GCF_016617805.1 Bactrocera tryoni
TAATTGTCGTTTTACTCTATCTTACTCGTAATTTTTCCTTATTTGCTTTGTTTTAGACCTACCCTGGACCACGACAAACATTTTAAAACCAAAGTCAGCTCAATCGGCCCAGCCGTTCTCGAGTTTTAATCAGACTAACGAACATTAATTCATTTTTATTTATATAGATATAATTACACCAGTCACTTAAACATTCGTTGTTTAACTTAGAAACTATTTATATGATTTCTACTTTAAGTTAAGCTTTCTTTTAGTAAGCAAAAAGTGTTTTCAATAGCACACGCTGTTTAATATTTAAATACAAAGTTACACACTTGGTAGTTACTTTCAAGTAAACGTAGATTTAACAAGTGAGGAAGGGCTTAGTTCGGGTGTCACCGAACATTTTATACTCTCGCACGAAAAAGTGTTAATCGAGATTTCATTATCAGTCATTTACACATTTTTTAAATACCGTATTTGTGTAAAGTTTTATTCCGCTATCATCATTGGTTCCTAATGTATCTATATATATAAAATTAAGTGGCAAAACTTCCTGTTCGCACA
>NW_024392489.1:0-2956 GCF_016617805.1 Bactrocera tryoni
CGATTTCAAATGCATCTCAAGGAGTTGACCAAAGTTAACCCATCTGTAAATATTTTCACTCTTTTCTACATACTATATTTAGGCCTTATAGTCTCCAAATACCTCAAGCCATATTACTTTGAACCAAATATTTCATTCTTGCTACAAAATTTCTACAAAAGTCGGTTGGCCTCAATCGAATCTAATGACATGAACTATGGAGGAAAACTCTCAATATCTTTAGTCTACAAAACTATTTTTCAATTGTACATAATATAAGAGTTTTTAATTCTACTTAAGCGGCTATACTAGTGTAACGCATGAAAAATTAGGCGATTTTCGTGAGTTTACCAAAAAGTACTCTATCGAATGTTTCGATCTTCCTTGTACGTAATTAGGTATATTTTCAGCTAAATTTTAAAATTTTTTTTTACAAAAATATTCAAAAATAACGGAGTTATGTGCTGTCTTAAACTGTTTATTAAACTTAAAGATATTTTCTCACAATGACCTAAGATATTGATGAAAGGTTCCTTTGAACAAACATGGTGTATTACATGTATTTTGGGCCGCTGAAACCGTAACTGAAGTCCGTTTTGCTCCATCACGTCAGGATTTTTTTCTAACCTCAAAATACATGTCGGATTTTAAGATAGAGATGGTTTTGAGGGGTCCTTGCTTACGAAATTAAAAACAAATTTTCAAAGTACAAAATGGCGGATCCAATATGGCCGTCAAAATTTTCAAAAAATTCTTCAATTTTTATAAAATTTTGTATCAAGTGATTTTCGAGGTCATTGATTTCGAAATCAAAGATAAATTTTCAAAATACAAAATGGCGGTCAGAAAAACAAATTCTTCAACTTTAATAAAACTTTGTACAGAGGGGTTCTTAGGGTCGCTGATCACTTATTTAAAGTCAGATTTTCAAAATAAACAAGTAAGGAAGGGCAAAGTTCGGGTGTCACCGAACATTTTATACTCTCGCATGATAAAGTGATATTCGAGATTTCATTATACGTCATTTACATATTTTTCAAATACCGTATTTTTGTAAAGTTTTATTCCGCTATCATCATTGGTTCCTAATGTACTATATATTATACAGAGAAGGCATCAGATGGAATTCAAAATAGCTTTTTATTGGAAGAAGGCGTGGATGCGAACCGATTTCACCCATATTTCGTACATGTCATCAGGGTGTTAAGATTATTATTAGATATTATATACCGAATTTCATTGAAATCGGTCTAGTAGTTCCTGAGATATGGTTTTTGGTCCATAAGTGGGCGGCGCCACGCCCATTTTCAATGTTTAAAAAAAGGCTGGGTGCAGCTTCCTTCTGCCACTTTTTCCGTAAAATTTAGTGTTTCTGACGTTTTTTTTTAGTCGGTTAACGCACTTTTAGTGATTTTGAACATAACCTTTGTATGGGAGGTGGGCGTGGTTATTATCCGATTTCTTCCATTTTTGAACTGTATATGGAAATGCCTGAAGGAAACGACTCTGTAGACTTTGGTTGACATAGCTATACGTAGTTTCCGAGATATCTGCAGAAAAACTTAGTAGGGGGCGGGGCCACGCCCACTTTTCCAAAACAATTGCGTCCAAATATGCCTCTCCCTAATGCGATCCTTTGTACCCCAATTTCACTTTAATATCTTTATTTATGGCTTAGTTATGACACTTTATAGGTTTTCGGTTTCCGCCATTTTGTGGGCGTGGAAGTGGGCCGATTTTGCCCATCTTCGAACTTAACCTTCTTATGGAACCAAGGAATACGTGTACCAAGTTTCATCATGATATCTCAATTTTTACTCAAGTTACAGCTTGCACGGACAGACGGACGGACGGACAGACAGACATCCGGATTTCGACTCTACTCGTCACCCTGATCACTTTGGTATATATAACCCTACATCTGACTCTTTTAGTTTTAGAACTTACAAGCAACCGTTATGTGAACAAAACTATAATACTCTCCTTAGCAACTTTGTTGCTAGAGTATAAATATCAGACAATAACAAAATAGGAAACGGTCAAGATTCTAAAATTAAAATTCTGAAGTCAAAATTCCGGAATCAAAATTCTGGGTCGACAAAATTCTGGAAATCGAAGATCCGCAATTCCTTCGCTTTTTTTGGCAGCTTTTCAAAATTCTGGTTTTTCATAATTCCGGAATTTACGTTTTCCAGAATTAGTTCTGGAAATTTTTTCCCCAAAATTTGAGCCAAATCGTATATCTTATATAAATTTGCTTATACATACATAATAATATAACATGAACAAAGCATAACCTCCAAAATGATTCCAAAATTCAAACATGTTTATCGGAAAGACAAAAAACCATATTATTAACAAATAAAAATCAAATAGATACAACATTAATGGATCTTGAAAATGTTCATTTCTTTTTTTCGTATAACATGTTCACAGCCATCGAATTGTGTGACAATACGCACGGGACATTTGTTTTTAATTCGTTCAGTACAAGTCCAGTTAAATGTTTTCTTATTTTTTTGTTCCAAATACATAGAAGAAGTAGCCGTCGAGGTTTGGCATGCCTTTTCCTTTATTGAACTTCACCACAGTTATATTTTCCATCATTTCACAAAAATATTTAGCACGTTTTTATTAATGAAAATGCAGTAAACTAAATCATTATGGTAGTACAAAAAAGTAAATGAACAACCACAAACAAAGAAATAACAATAACAAATACAATCATGCAATTGTAAAAAACTACTTACTAGGCAATACAACATATGATTACAGAATGGCAAAATTTTGTAATTAACGATTAAAAATGCGAATTTTGCATTCAGAATTGTGCCATTCAGAATTTTGCAATTTAGAATTTCGTTATCCAGAATTTTGAATTCCGGAATATTGACTTCCATAACTTTGATTCCCGGTGTTCCGACTTCCGGAATTATGAATGCAGAATTTCCAAAAAAGCAGGATTTTGATCCCAACC
>NW_024392490.1:0-573 GCF_016617805.1 Bactrocera tryoni
CAGTATTAACCCCACCAACAATGTCAGCCTGGAAATCCAACGCAGGATTGCTCTTGCTAACAGGTGCTACTTCGGACTGAGTAGGCAATTGAAAAGTAAAGTCCTCTCTCCACGAACAAAAGCCAAACTCTATAAGTCGCTCATAATTCCCGTCCTGTTATATGGTGCAGAGGCTTGGACGATGACAGCAACCGATTAGTCGGCGTTACGAGTTTTCGAGAGAAAGGTTCTGCGAAAGATTTATGGTCCTTTGCCACGGCCACGGCGAATATCGCATTCGATGGAACGATGAGCTGTACGAGATATACGACGGCATTGACATAGTTCAGTGAATTAAAAGACAGCAGCTACGCTGGCTAGGACATGTTGTCAGGAACAACGAAAACACTCCAGCTCTGAAAGTATTCGATGAAGTACCCGCCGAGGAAAACAGAGGAAGAGGAAGACGTCCACTTCATTGGAAGGACCAAGTGGATAAGAACCTGGCTTCGCTTGGAATATTCAATTGGCGCCACGTAACGAAAAGTAGAAACGACTGGTGCGCTGTTGTTAACTCGGCTATAATCGCGTAAG
>NW_024392491.1:0-529 GCF_016617805.1 Bactrocera tryoni
CTATGTCGAGCTGTTTCAAATCAGTAACTTCACATATATAAGTTAATTAAACCTCATCATCTTACACAAGTTGACATAAAGCCATAACGGCAGTGCATTTGGAAAAAATTCCATAAATTTACATTTAGGTATAAAACCGATTTTCTTGCATGTGCACATTTAGAAATCCATATCAAGTTGCTTCAAATCTTTAGCTTCACATATTAAAGCTAATTAACCTTCTTCATCTTACTGAAGTTGACATAAAGCCATAACGGCAGTGCATTTGGAAAAATTCCAGAATTTTACATTTAGGTGTAATACCGATTTTCTTGTATATGCACATTTAGAAAACCACATCGAATTGCCTAAAATCATTAGCTTAACATAGTCAAGTTAATTAACCTTCTTAATCTTACAGGAGTTGGCATAAAACCAAAACGACAGTGCATTTGGAAAAACTCCACAAATTTACATTTAGGTATAAAACCGATTTTCTTGCATATACACATTTAGAAATACATATGAAGTTGCTTCAAATCGTTAACTT
>NW_024392492.1:0-539 GCF_016617805.1 Bactrocera tryoni
AGCTGCCGAAAAGACCAACTCTGAAAAAAGAGTAAAAGTGTGAAAACCACACTGTAAAAAAAACACCCTCTATGGGGGATCACGAAAAGACGAGTTACCAATCTTCTGGTTCGAACTTCGGATCAGTGGACCCTTGCGTACTTAACGTATGTGAATAATATGGAAAAGCGGAAATCATAGTGCAAGATAGGGGCAAGATATCTTTTGAAATTAAGTAGAGAATATTAAAGTGGACTATCTCTAAAAAGGGAAAAAATCGGTTGATTAGTTCTCCTAGTACCCACATATTTGATACATTTTCTTTTGTCTATCCTATATTAATGTTGTTGCCATTCGATATTATGCTCTTAACACTTATGTTAATGCCCACTATGATTTATTAGTTGAATAACATAAAAACAATATATGTAATATTTCAACATAAGCTCTCGGATCCTCATTATTCAACTCTGAAACAAGCTTATTTTTATACTCTTGTAACCAGTTGCTATTGGGCAGTGTTTTCCAAAGTGGGCGATAACGCCCCCTTGTTGGCGCTG
>NW_024392493.1:0-1254 GCF_016617805.1 Bactrocera tryoni
ATATGCAATATTACGAAATGCGCGGAAAATAAGTAAAAAATTTTTTATATATTCGTAAATATGTCAATATTAAATATGTGAGTATGTATGCAAATGTTTTGTTAATTGCATCTGCATAGGTTTGCTCAAAAGGAACACGAAAAAGAGATTTTGATAAGTACGCGATGTACGTACATTAGGGTGATTCAAAAAAAAATTTTTTTTTTCCCAATTGGTACTCGCAAAAATAGGTTCCTAGACACCTCTAAGAAAGCCTCTCCAAATATGAGTTTTTAATTGTAACGGGAAGGTCCTCCGCCTAACGGTTTTCTATTTTTTCATATTATCAGATAGAAAATTTATATCACGCTTCCAACTACTTGAAAATATTTTGTTAATTAGGTTTTGTAGGAAATTGAATGCTCTAAAATATGGTCTCTTTATGATTTTTTTGTAAACCCAACCGTTTTAAAAGATATTAACGGTTGAAATTTGACTATTTTTGAAAAATTCTTTTTGCTCTTATTAATTTTATAACTCAATGGAAAAAAAAAATTATTATATGATTTTTTTTTAGAGGTGTTCAGGAACCCATTTTTCAGGGTACCAAACGAAAAAAAGTTTCTTTTTTTTGAATCAAACTCTAATATGCATTGATGTTTGACGATGAATATCTCGGTAAACGCTTAACTTAATCGAAATTATCGTAGTAGACCATTTTTATAGAGCAGTAAATTTCCTACCAAACTATGTGTATCATCATTCATAATAATCTTTTTTCATTGAGTTATAAAATTGACAAGAAAAAAAGAATTTTTCCAAAAATAGTCAAATTTCAACCGTTAATATCTTTTAGAAACATGTTTGGTTTTACGAAAAATCATAAGAGACCATATTTTAGAGCATTCAATTTCCTACAAAACCTAATTAACAAAATATTTTTTTTTTCAAGTAGTTGAAGCGAGATATAAATTTTTCTAAAGATATCTGATAATAAGAAAAAATAGAAAAACCGTTAGGCGGAGGACCTTCCCGTTACAATTAAAAAACTCATATTTGGAGAGGCTTTCTTAGAGGTGTCTAGGAACCTATTTTTGCGAGTACCAATTGAAAAAAAAAAAAAAAATTTTTGTGAATCACCCTAACGTACATATATACTATAAGTATGTACATATATGCGTATAAATGCGCATACGTAAATATATATATATTGGTTAAGTTTAATTTTTCAATGTTTCAATGTTGATGTGGATATCCACCATGTACATGTATTTC
>NW_024392494.1:0-2005 GCF_016617805.1 Bactrocera tryoni
TTAGCATAAATATGTAAAGTTCATATTTTTACGCAACTTGATATCGATTGCTTAATGTGTATGTATCAAAAAATCAATTCTACACCTTAATTTAAGATTGCAAAGTTGTTCCAAATACACTGTCGCTATTGCTATAGAACAACTCTATGACAACTCCAATAACATCAAAACGGCTAATTTGCATAAATATGTAAAGTTCATATTTTTACGCAACTTGATATCGATTGCATAATGTGTATGTACCAAAAAATCAATTCTACACCTTAATTTAAGATTGCAAAGTTGTTCCAAATACACTGTCGCTATTGCTATAGAACAACTCTGTGACAACTCCAATAACATCAAAACGGCTAATTTGCATAAATATGTAAAGTTCATATTTTTACGCATCTTGATATCGATTGCATAATATGTATGTACCAAAAAATCAATTTTACACCTTAATTTAAGATTGCAAAGTTGTTCCAAATACACTGTCGCTATTGCTATAGAAAAACTCTATGACAACTCGAATAACATCAAAACGGCTAATTTGCATAAATATGTAAAGTTCATATTTTTACGCATCTTGATATCGATTGCATAATATGTATGTACCAAAAAATCAATTTTACATCTTAATTTAAGATTGTAAAATTGTTCCAAATACACTGTCGCTATTGCTATAGGGCAACTCTATGACAACTCCCATAACTTCAAAAAGGGTAATTAGCATAAATATGTAAAGTTCATATTTTTACGCATCTTGATATCGATTGCATAATATGTATGTACCAAAAAATCAATTTTACACCTTAATTTAAGATTGCAAAGTTGTTCCAAATACACTGTCGCTATTGCTATAGAACAACTCTATGACAACTCCAATAACATCAAAACGGCTAATTTGCATAAATATGTAAAGTTCATATTTTTACGCATCTTGATATCGATTGCATAATATGTATGTACCAAAAAATCAATTTTACATCTTAATTTAAGATTGTAAAATTGTTCCAAATACACTGTCGCTATTGCTATAGGGCAACTCTATGACAACTCCAATAACTTCAAAAAGGGTAATTAGCATAAATATGTAAAGTTCATATTTTTACGCATCTTGATATCGATTGCATAATATGTATGTACCAAAAAATCAATTTTACACCTTAATTTAAGATTGCAAAGTTGTTCCAAATACACTGTCGCTATTGCTATAGAACAACTCTATGACAACTCCAATAACATCAAAACGGCTAATTTGCATAAATATGTAAAGTTCATATTTTTACGCATCTTGATATCGATTGCTTAATGTGTATGTATCAAAAAATCAATTTTACATCTTAATTTAAGATTGTAAAATTGTTCCAAATGCACTGTCGCTATTGCTATAGGGCAACTCTATGACAACTCCCAAAACTTCAAAAAGGGTAATTAGAATAAATATGTAAAGTTCATATTTTTACGCATCTTGATATCGATTGCATAATATGTATGTACCAAAAAATCAATTTTACACCTTAATTTAAGATTGCAAAGGTTTTCCAAATACACTGTCGCTTTTGCTATAGAACAACTCTGTGACAAGATTGCAATAAAATCAAAACGGCTAATTTGCATAAATATGTAAAGTTCATATTTTTACGCATCTTGATATCGATTGCATAATATGTATGTACCAAGAAATCAATTTTACATCTTAATTTAAGATTGTAAAATTGTTCCAAATACACTGTCGCTATTGCTATAGGGCAACTCTATGACAACTCCAATAACAGCAAAAAGGCTAATTAGCATAAATATGTAAAGTTCATATTTTTACGCATCTTGATATCGATTGCATAATATGTATGTACCAAAAAATCAATTTTACATCTTAATTTAAGATTGTAAAATTGTTCCAAATACACTGTCGCTATTGCTATAGGGCAACTCTATGACAACTCCAATAACAGCAAAAAGGCTAATTAGCATAAATATGTAAAGTTCATATTTTTACGGAACTTGATATCGATTCCTTAAT
>NW_024392495.1:0-3528 GCF_016617805.1 Bactrocera tryoni
TGTTTTAGGTGACCCAACACCATACACTCATATATACAGCAGATCTTCCAGCAGCTAATAAGAGACTAACCCCAACTCCTGCGGATGATTACAGCTATTGTGAGCCGTAACAAATGCCACATTTTAGCATCACGAATATTAGCGAAGAATTTAAGTTCTGTCGAAGAGTGGCTAGCGAACTGACGTATAAACGTGAATGAACAGAAGTGTAAGCATATTACATTTTCGCTAAGACCAAAGATGTGCCCGGCAGTAAAAATAAACAATATATTAGTACCCCAAGCGAACGAAGTAACATATCTTGGTATTCACCTAAATAGAAGGCTCACGTGGAGAAAACACATCTCTAGTAAAATAACATGTATGAAGATTAGAGCTGCAAATTTAAATTGGCTTTTAAATAAAAACTCAAAACTTAGACTAGACAACAAAGTGCTTTTGTATAATGCGGTCATAAAGCCGATTTGGATGTATGGCATTCAACTGTGGGGTACGACCTGTGCAACCAATATTGATATATTACAAAGGTTTTAATCAAAAATGCTTAGAACAATCACGTGTTCACCATGGTACATGCGTAACGAAAATATCCATAAAGACCTTGGTATCCCTATGGTAAAGAAAGAAGTAGAAGACAGCAGAATTAAATATATATCTAAACTCCGAGATCACCCAAACCCTCTGGCTAATGCTTTGGTACATTCCTGCGATCAAACACGACTTAAAAGAAGAGATATGCCAGCGTACTAAGGAGCAACGTATCACCAAAACAGCTCAATCACTTGCTTGAGCCTGTCTAGCTTTTAATTAGATTTAAGATTTTATAACTTATTGTTAGGCTTTAAGAAAAAGCAGATTGAATAAATAAAATAATTTTGAAAAAAAAAGAAGCTGCTTCTTTCTTTAATACTGTGCAAACTTTAATACTGTATAACTTGTTTACTGCATCGACGCACCACTGGGAAGTTTTACAATTTCATACTGGAAAAAGAATTGCGTTACAATCTTTATCTGCAACCAGATGGTCAGCTCGTTATGAAGCTGTTCATGTACTTATTCAACATTTCTACGAAATAATCGAGACTTTGATTATTATTGAAGAAAATATGGAAGAAAATGCAATTACAAGACAAGAAGCTAAAGGTTTACGAATTCAATTGGAGCGATTTGAAACAGCCTTTATGCAGATACTTTGGCATTTTTTACTCTCACGATTCAATGCTCTTAGTCAAAGATTGCAGAAAGTTGATTGTAGCATTGCTGACGTGATCGACGATTATCGTGGTTTGATCAAATAGTCCAGTCATTATAGTAAGTTCACCTCGGAATTCGATATACCCATTTACATATACATACATATGTCTGTAAATACTTGTATATTGTAGGTATACCCTACCTATGTAGGTTTTGAGACAACTTTAGGGTGTCAAAATACAAGTATTTACAGATATATAAATGGGTATATCGAATTCCGAGATTCTTACCTAATTTAAGTTTAAATGACTGGACTAAAAGTCGTTGCTGATAAGAGAAATGAATTCGAAGTCTATGAAAAACTGCTTTAAATATTTCAGAGATACAATAATATAAAACGACAGTTTTATACGACGAATTTGTGCACTTCCATGCTTATTGCACTGAAAAAAAGATGGATCAAAATTCACGTTCCGATATCCTGAAACTTTTGCGTGCAAACGACCTTAATAGAGAGTTTCCAAACGTAGAAATTGCATATCGATTATTTATTACTTTAGTTGTAACAAACTGTAGCTCAGAACGATCGTTTTCTTGTTTGAAAAGAGTTAAAAACTACTTACGTTCTACAATGAGTGCAAATAAACTTAATAGCTTAGCTATTCTATGCATCGAATCAGATGTACTTCAACGTTTAGGTTGTGAAGATTTAATCGACCAATTTGCAATTCAAAAAGTCAGACGTGTTCGCCTGTGAAAAAAATTATTGTAATACAATTAGTAGTAAAGCTCAGTGCAAAATTTGTAGTTTTAAGAGCAAGAACCTATATTTTTTATATTATACTGAAGTAAAATATATTTCTATAATAAATTATTTGCAATACGTTAAATATTTTAATTTTTTTAAAACATAATATCAAATCTAAATCCGCCCAATGGCGGCAAAAATTTAAATTCGGTCCTGCGAATACCCCTAATGTGTTTGTGCATCCGTCTTGCAAGAAAGTATTTGTGAATATATTGGATCCCTAAAAAAATTTATTGATCGTGTGTTGTACGGTAATTCATGTATTATTTACTTAAGCGTGTAAGCCGGGTGTAAGAGAGTTAAATATCCGCAAAACACTTTGCGGCCAACTCAACGATTTTCCTTTCTTTTAAGCTGTTGGCTTGTGTGAGGTGGACGTACAAGGTTTGTGCTCTAATTACATTTTAAGATCGTATTCGTTTGCATCGCGAAACTTCAATATTTTTGTTTTTTTTTTTTTGTACTTTTAAACTTAGTGATGATACTTGCTATGCACCACTCTGAACAACTTTTGGTGTTGATATAGTCATTCTGAATTTATATTGAAAAATGGGCTGCTTTTACTCATTTAAACCTGTACAAATAGACCGATGATGTGACTGTTGTTTAATATATTATTTGTTGCTAGGTCTATTTGAAGGATGGGCGCCTATCGTTATATGCAGGAATTATATAGGAAGAAGCAGAGCGATGTGATGCGTTATTTGCTTCGAATTCGAGTATGGCAATATAGACAACTTACGAAATTGCACAGGTCTCCTAGACCTACTAGGCCCGATAAGGCTCGACGTCTGGGATATCGTGCTAAGCAGGGATACGTTATTTACAGAATTCGTGTACGACGTGGTGGGCGTAAACGTCCGGTTCCGAAGGGATGTACCTACGGTAAACCAAAAAGTCATGGAGTGAATGAGTTAAAGCCATACCGTGGACTGCAGTCTATTGCCGAGGTAAATATGTGAATACATATATATTTTTTTTTATTCTAATTGAATTATGCCACACTGGCGTTAGAGAAAATTAATTTTGGTATGACATAAGAAACCAAAGTTGGGCGGTTTCCCGTTCGTGCTTCTATTAAATCAAAAGACTGGCTCCAACAAATTCGTACAAAAAAATCATACAACAATCTTATCGGTAAATGCAACATATCTGTACCTAAAGGGAGCATGAGGAGAATCAAATTCCAAATGAGATTTGATTATTCTTAAATTTATAGGAGTGCCATTGGGTAAATTTTAGAATAGCATCCCCGGATTTCGGGGATAAAATGGGTATCAATAGAAAGGTGACGTTCTCCAGATCACGAAAATATAAGTTTCGCGTAGAACTCCTTTTTGCAACTTTTTTTATTTTATAAAAAATTGCTAAAGATTTTTGCATTTTCAGTTTATGTATTTGGGGTATAAAGTTTTTGCTTATTTTCTTTCGTTGACAAATAGGCAGAGGGAAATGTTTAGTATCGCGCCGGTTTAGTATCGTCACGCCCCCTTATCGGAAAGAGGAAGCTTCGAACTTTTTAATAA
>NW_024392496.1:0-1050 GCF_016617805.1 Bactrocera tryoni
GTAAAGGTGAGAATTGCTTTACGAGGTGTGTTCAAAAAGTATCACGAATTTTGTGTTTTTTTGAAAAATTATTTATTTATTCATGAATATCTATTTTGTTCCCTTCAAAGTAGTCCCCATGAGATATTATTCACTTGTGCCAACGGTTTTTCCAATCTTCGAAGCACTTCAAAAAATCATTTTTTTTTATCTTCTTCAGCTCCTCCTTCGATGCCGTCTTTATCTCGTCAAGAGAAGCGTAACGTCGTCCTTTCATGGGCCTCTTCAGTTTAGGGAACAAGAAAAAGTCACAGAGGGCCAGATCTGGGGAATACGGTGGCTGCGGCATTATTAGTGTGTTGTTTTTGGTCGCACACAAGCTACGATGTGTGAGCAGGGGCGTTATCGTGGTGCAAAAGCCAATTTTTGTTCTTCCACAAATCCGGGCGTTGCTGGCGGATTGCTTAGCGCAAATTGCGCATAACTTGCAGGTAATATTCCTTATTGACCGTTCTTCCCTGTGGCAAGAACTCATGATGCACCACGCCCCTGCAATCGAAGAAAACTGTCAGCAAACTGTCGCGATACTTTTTGAACACACCTCGTATTTTTCGTTTTTGATGGTAAATTTTTTCAAGTTTTTCTACTACTTTTAACAAATCGGTCAATTCTGTTAAGCCCAATGATCATGTAAAAAATGGAACATTTATAGATGTTGCCATGTAATGAGACAACATTTTCATCGAGAAAAGAAAACGCTACTAGTTTTGCATATACAATTAAGAATCAAAGGTCAACAAATTACACAACTTATTTAAGTACTTGCTCTTGAACAGTCATCATGTTGCTCATGGGAGAAGCTGAATTGATGCGATTATTGCTTATAATTATGGGCTATTCATTTCGAGCCCACATGATTCGATTGTACATATGTAAATGGTTCAAATGTATTATGGACTTCATCTATGGGCGTCATGGTATGACCCGGAAGCAAAAAACAAATTAAATTTTTGTTTTGTAATATTATGTGGATACCCCTTAAAAACCTAGTATATATTTCTGGTATACATC
>NW_024392497.1:0-2001 GCF_016617805.1 Bactrocera tryoni
TATCAAGACTTAATATTATTCTAGCTGTTTTCAACTGCTTTCAAGAGTTTACAAATGAAGGAGGCTTTCATATTGGCATTTACGGAGAAAAAACAGACTCTTAATACTTAAGATGTGTACCGCCAACTCTTCCATAAAAAATTCCCCATCTTCTGCGTCAATGAAGAGGCAATATAATAGTTGCAGCTTTGAAAACTGCGAATAGTTCAGTAACAATTAAATGTACTGTAGCACTGCCTGAGTGAAGAGGTGCTACCTCTAGTACTACTCTTCTGATATCCATCTTAAACTGCACTTTATAAGCCTAGCGCTCTACTAGTGTACCTATAAACTGCCAATGTTTGCTCTCTTCAAAAAAATATACCCAAACCTCTCTAGAAAGAATATTTCAGCTTAAAAGGTTAGGAGTAATAGAGAGCTTTCAAAAAATCTAATTTTTTTATTGTTTTGAAATTCATAATTTTTCCAGTGGATGATGACGTTAGAAGATTAAGACTACGGTACTAAAAAATTATTACAGTTTGGTGATCGCTTTACCCTGCATTGATTGAACACGATTCAAAGATGGACAATTGCGGCGAAAGAAATTATGTCAAATTTACAGTTTTCCTTCAATAAAAGCGATAAAAGTGAATTATATTTATGGTCCTTATACTGTAACAGACGTTAACGTGCGATTCTGGTGGTTCTTGGACTCCATTCGTATATTTTTAACATACGGCTGGCAGTATGCCTTAGGAGTGTATATATTTTTTTGAATGCGGAAGGAATAATTTTTATTGATTACCTTGATAAAGGAAAGATCATGTTGTTGTTTTAAAGGGTATCTAAACCCTCTTTGGATGCTAAGGATTAGATAAGTTGTCGTCGACGTCATCCAACAGTAGGTCCAAGAAACATGCTGTTTCGACGGGATCAGACCAAAGTCAGAGAGTCGTCAGATGAGTACGGTTAGTGGGGCTTGCGCCTAGGTGGTCAGTGTCATGTGAAGACTCATTGCATTGCACGCAGGGCGTATATTAGATATTTCGGGGTCTATTATACTTGCAATTTAGTAGGAGTGCTACAATAGCCAGAAGAAAGCTGTGTAAGGGTCACTTTTATTTCTCGCAGCAACTCGAGCTCTTCGTCGGCAATTGGTAGGAAAATAGAAATGTGATCAACAGCGACTATTACGTAGCGTTTTTAGGCCTTTTGAAGGAAGAAACATGGACTCATTTGTTGAAAAAGAAAGAGTTGTTTCACCAAGACAATGCACCGTACCACAAGTCAGTGAAAACAATGGCAAAAATATATGAATTGGGCTTGGAATTGCTTCTCCATCCACCTTATTTTCCAGATTTGATCGTCTGTGATTATTTCCTATCCTCAGATCTCGAAATAACGCTTGCTGGGAAGAAATTTTCGTCGAATGAAGAGGTGATCGCCGAAACTGTGGACAATTTTGAAGTAAAGGACAAGTCATACTACAAAAATGGTATCAAATAGTTGAAGGTTCCCTATATATGTATAATCAGTGCATCACCCTCCAAGGGAACTATCTCGAATTAAGAAAAATGAGTTTTGGCCAAAAAATTGTTTTACTATGGTAAGCCAAGGTGACCTGTTAAATAGTGGTGAAAAAATATGAATCTCTTGCGACACCGTTAACCAAAAATGAGATGAGCCGACGCAAATGCTGTACTAACCTGTTTAGACGGCTAGAAAACAACGGAGGTAATTGGTGCAGAGGTCCCAGGACCAAGCACAAAACTCTCCATACCTATGAGTAGTTTTCCGAGCATAATATCTGTAGAGATTTTTGCTATAAGTCGGTGTGTAGAGTTAAACTTCAAACTATCGCACTGAACGTATAGCTATACTATGCGATAGTCAAGAGGCAGTCAAAGCGATTTTTGCATACGAGATCAAATCGTTATTGGTGCATATGTGTATAGAACGACTGAGCAGTCTATCAGAACGTAACCAAGTGCATCTTATTTCGGTGCCAGGTCACAAAGT
>NW_024392498.1:0-1051 GCF_016617805.1 Bactrocera tryoni
TTTTAACGAAGCCAAGAGAGTCTCATGAATTTCCTCCTCGGTATAAATAAGAAGGTAGGTCTTCCAAAGTTGCTGCCACTGTAGAAAGTCCGGCTGCCTTAGCTTGTATTTGGACCTGCGTGACCGCCGTTAGGCATTATTTCTCAGGACCAAGCTGGGCAATAATGCCTCTTCACAAACTCCCAGCGGGATTATTCAGCTGGTCTTAAGCTTCTCCGCTACCGTTCTCTTATCTTGCGTTCTTGGATCGCTATTACGGACCACTATTTCATTTTTGCCCATACCAGCTTTGAATGCAGCATTTGACTTATAAATTTGATGGGCCTTTGGTTTACTATTCATTCGATGGTAGTTTTCTCCACTACATATCTCGTGCAGGAGAAAAAGATATGCTTGCGTTTTCATCGGCTTTGCTGCAGAATAAACATTTAATGCCATCAACGTGGCCGAATCTGTGGAGATACTCCCTGAAACTACCATGGCCCGTCAATAATTGCGTCAGATAAAAGTCTGTCTCCCGTGTTGTCTTGCAAATCAGGTTGGTATGTTCTTCAGCCGTTAGGTACTTATTCGTAGCTTTAGATTTTCGTTAGACTCTACTTAGCTCTGAGACCATTAAGTCCGGTTGCATAAGAGCAGATGTACTGGCCGCTTCATATGAGACCGTTCTAAACGTACTGGTCACTCTAATGTAGCATAACCTGGACACTGCCTTTGCCTTATTGACATTTTTTTTATTGCGTATGGTATTGTGATTATGTCTGAAATCACTACATTATGTCTTATCGGTAACAATCTGTGCTATTACTGAAGCTTTTGCAATAGTTATTAAATGGTTTTCCTAGTCTGCCGTCTTGTTTGCCAATAAGACAGTGACCTATTATCATTCCTAATAACGAAGCAATAAGGCGACCGATAAAAATTGATTTAACGAGTTTCAACGTGGTACCATGAAACAAATATTTGCTCTCTCCGGATGACAAGCGTAACTGTCACACTACATATCAATGGGGTGTGTAATATTATTAGCTTGTCAAAAAAGTCTTGCGGT
>NW_024392499.1:0-3127 GCF_016617805.1 Bactrocera tryoni
TGCTGTATGTGGATAACACAAAAAATCCGGTTCCAATCGCCATAAGCTCCAACGAAGCAATGAAATTAATTTTGGACAGAGTTCAGTATCAGCAGCATTAATGGAAGATATATGCGGATTTAAAAGTTATCGCCTTGCTTACTGGTTTGCAGACAGGATACACAAAAAATATGTGCTTCATTTGTCATTGGGACACAAGGTACCACGGAAACCAATATAGAATGCGTGATTGGAAGCTTCGCACAGAATTTCATTTAAATGTGGAAAATGTTATCCATATTCCGCTGATACCTGCTAATAACATTTTGCTACCACCACTGCACATAAAATTGGGAATTGTCAAAAATTTCATAAAAGCAATAAATCGAGATGCCGAAGCTTTTAAATGTTTGACAGAAATATTTCCAAGACTAAGTGTTGCGAAAATAAAAGAAGGTATTTTAAGTCTTTTAATAGAACGAATGTTATGTTGATACATTATGTTAAGGTGTTCTCAATGGCCCCGATATAAGAAAACTTATGAAGAACGCAAAATTCGGTGAACTTCTAAGGCCAAATGAAAAAATTGCCTGGAACTCCGTTATGACCGTTATAAACCATTGCTTAGGAATGCACCGGTCTGAAGATTGGAAAAAATATGTGGATGACATGGTAGACGCTTTTGAAGAAATAGGTGTGAATATGTCCTTAAAAATTCATTTCCTTCACCATCACAAGGACCATTTTGAGCAGCAAGTTCCGACTGAATCCGATGAGCATGGAGAAAGATTTCACCAAGTCGCCGCCCCCCTTGAGCATTGGTACAGCGGCAAAAAGCTTGACTCGTTGCTTGCTGATTTGTGTTGGACATTGATAGATGAGTCTTATTAAATTTAATTTAAATTCTGTGTACAAATTTATGATACTTATTGATAACACTTATAAGATACAAAAAAAATAAAACAGCACACAAACATAGTTAGTGTAGCTTTTTTAAAAACTTTGTTAAGTTTTTTTTCTAATGGTTAGTTTTCTCAGAACGTTGTCTTTGCTTAAGTTTCTTACTATTACAAGATGTCACTTAATGTAAAAGTATCAAAGGGTAAATTAAAATATTGACGAAACGTGAGGGAAAAAACGTTAAAAAAATGGATTAAATTTCAGTTTTTTCGACATATTGGCTATAAGGACACAAAAAACATTGATTTTGGGGTTTACAGTCATCTAAGAATTTAAAGACGGACTTATTCTGAGAAGCTTTGCCACAGAAAGTTTACCAAAAAAGTCAACATTAAAAAGTTAGAGACCGAAGAAAAATGTGCCTTTCTCTTACAATGGGCCACTTTGATGAAAAACTTCAACAAAAATTTTTGTATGAAACCTTGATTGTAACTCAAAAAAGTAATGATGCAGTTCGATTCGTAGGACCCGAAAAAGGGGGAAACCGTCGAATTTGGTCTTGTCTTTTTTTTTTGAAAAAAGCTATCACAGTGTAATATAAGGGCTGATATAACAAATAAACTTAAAAACACACTATTATCTTTAAAAATTGACAGTGCAACGCAACGTCAAGAAATATTTTTTTGGGAATAAGTGCAGCTAAAATAAAATCTTGGGAGTGATTGAGTTGAAAGGACAAGGATCGAGTGGAGCGAAAAATCTTGCAGCTGAGGTGGTGAAAGTTCTTAATATTTATAGTATTAATTTAAATCAAATCGTCTGCATTACTTCTGACAACGGAGCAAATATGGTTAAAACAACCAATATTTTATCATTTGTTTCCGAGGAATACATTGAAAATGACGACGAAGGGTGCACTAACGATGATTATCTAAACAAAATTGAATGTATAGAAACCATTTCATATGTATTAATAGGCAATATACAAGTTTTTCGTTGTGAATTGCAGAAATTTGACAAAATATATTAAAAAACAAGTAAGGAAGGGCCAAGTTCGGGTGTCACCGAACATTTTGTACTCTCGCATGATAAAGTCATAATCGAGATTTCATTATCCGTCATTTACATATGTACATATTTTTCAAATACCGTATTTGTGTAAAGTTTTATTCCGCTATCATCATTGGTTCCTAATGTATGTATGTAGATATTATACAGAGAAGGCATCAGATGGAATTCAAAATAGCGTTATATTGGAAGAAGGCGTGGTTGTGAACCGATTTCACCCATATTTCGTACATGTCATCAGGGTGTTAAGAAAATATTATATACCGAATTTCATTGAAATCGGTCTGAGTAGTTCTCCGAGATATGGTTTTTGGTCCATAAGTGGGCGAGGCCACGCCCATTTTCAATTTTTAAAAAAAGCCTGGGTGCAGCTTCCTTCTGCAATTTCTTCCGTAAAATTTAGTGTTTCTGACGTTTTTTGTTAGTCGGTTAACGTACTTTTAGTGATTTTCAACATAACCTTTGTATGGGAGGTGGGCGTGGTTATTATCCGATTTCTTCCCTTTTTGAACTGTATATGGAAATGTCTGAAGGAAACGACTCTATAGAGTAGCTATAGCAGTTTCCGAGATATGTACAAAAAACTTAGTAGGGGGTGGGGCCACGCCCACTTTTCCAAAAAAATTACGTCCAAATACGCCCCTCCTTATTGCGATCCTTTGTGCCAAATTTCATTTTAATATCTTTCTTTATGGCTTAGTTATGACACTTTATAGGTTTTCGGTTTTCGCCATTTTGTGGGCGTGGCAGTGGGCCGATTTTACCCATCTTCGAACTCAACCTTCCTATGGAGTCAAGAAATACGTGCACCAAGTTTCATCATGATATCTCAATTGTTACTCAAGTTGCAGCTTGCACGGACGGACGGACGGACAGACAGACATCCGGATTTCAACTCTACTCGTCACCCTGATCACTTTGGTATATATAACCCTATATCTGACTCTTTTCGGTTTAGGACTTACAAACAACCGTTATGTGAACAAAACTATAATACTCTCCTTAGCAACTTTGTTGCGAGAGTATAAATATTTGAACTGAAAAAATTGAAAATGCAACAACTTGATTGTCCAACCAGATGGGGATCTACGTTTACAATATTAGAAAACTTGAGTGAAGCGAAAGACATTTTTAGCAAAATTTAACCCATTAAAAACAAAACACCGGAAGAAAATTTTGG
>NW_024392500.1:0-506 GCF_016617805.1 Bactrocera tryoni
TTACATTTAGGTATAAAACCGATTTTCCTGATTTTAAACATTTAGTAATCCATATCAACTTGCTTCAAATCATTAACTTCATATATTAAAGTTAATTTACCTTCTTCATCTTACCAAAGTTGACATAAAGCCATAACGGCAATGCATTTGGAAAAATTCCAGAATTTTACATTTAGGTATAAAACCGATTTTCTTGCATGTACACATTTAGAAATCCATATCAAGTTGCTTCAAATTATTAAATTCCCATATTCAAGTTAATTAACTTTCTTCATTTTACCGAAATTGGCATAAAGCCTATCTAACTTACCACTTACTTTCTCACTGACTCCGGAAGGAAAATTTTCGTAACGCAATGGTTTATCAAAAGGGGGATCACAATTTTATTTGATAAAATTATAAATTTTATAATAAAAAATCCCCCTGGTCGAATACCAGTGGAGGCGTGAGATTGTATGTTTGTAAAAAGGAATGAAATTGATGGACTCCCTGGTCGGATACCAGTG
>NW_024392501.1:0-1644 GCF_016617805.1 Bactrocera tryoni
CCAAGTTGTTCCATATGTTAATCCGAGTTGCTGCGAACAATGCCGAATCGACTCTCACAGTCTTCGGGTACACTTGCAATTTACTCACTCTCATCTTATTATAGTATATCTCATACAGCTCATCGTTCCAAAGTAGCACTTGTTTTCAAGAATTATTCTGCGTTGGATTTCGAAACTGACTTTGTTGTTGGTGTTAATGCTGGTTTCAAGATAGACGAAATTATCTACGACTTCGAAGTTATGACTGTCAACAGTAATGTGAATCCCAGTCGCGAGTGCAATGACTGTTTCTTTAATGACAGGAGATATTTCGTCTTGCCCTCGTTCAGTAGCAGACCCATTTACCTCGTTACATTATCCAGTCTGGAGAAAGCAGAACTAACGACCAGCCGCTGTACACTCTGATAGAATATTGTATCTACTTTACTCAGCTCTGCATATCGAATTATTTTCTCCAACAAAAGATTGAAGAAGGGAGAGCCTTGTCTGAAATCTCGTTTGGTATCGAACGGCTCGGCTCCCGATCCTGATGGAGCTTATTGTATTTCTCAACATCAACATCATCGCGACATAAAGGCAGCTCCTTTTCGTGATGCCAAAAGCAGCTTTGCAATCGACGAGGAGGTGGTGTGTGTCGATCCTTTTTTCACGATTTTTTTCCAAAATTTGGAGTATTGTGAATGTGAACCACACGAAAAAGGTCCAATCAGTTTGTTGACTGTGTGCTTTAATTTCTCACACAATACGCTCGATAGAACCTTATACGCGATGTTAAGGAGCTTTATCCGACGGTAGTTGGCTCAGATTGTGGGGTCTCCCTTTTTATGGATTTGGCAGAGCACACTTAAATTCCAATCGTTGGGCGTGCTTTCGTCCGACCATATTCTACAAAGAAGTTGATGCATGCCCCTTATCAGTTCTTCGCCGGCGTATTTAGTCATCAGATTATCTTAATTTTTACTCAATTTATCGCTTGCACGACCGGATGGACAGACAGTTATTCGGATTTCATCTAGTCATATATGGGTTGTCAAAAAAGTCTTGCGGTATTTTTATTGAATTTTTTTTATTGAATTTTTTTTATTGAATTTTTTTTTATTGAATTTTTTTTTATTGAAATTGAAATGAATGATGACTCATGCCCAGCTCTTGACCGATGCTACGGCTGCTACTATGCCGGTCTCTTTCGACCAATTCAGCGATTTTATCGCAATTTTCGACGACAGGCCTTCCGGAGCGTGGCGCATCTTCGACCACCTCTACACCAGAACGAAAACGTTGAAACTATCGTTGTGCGGTGGAAATGGAAACTGTATCGGGTCCATAAACTGCACAAATTTTATTGACGGCTTGAGATGCATTTTTGCCTTTATCGTAGTAGTATTGTAAAATATGCCGGATTTCTCTTTATTTTGCTCCATGTTTGCGACGCTATAACTCACGAACGACTTAAAAGAAACGACAATCAATCAAACACGTAAGTTAGCGCGTGAAATGAGCTTTCCAAAAAGGTTTAGCATGACCCGATGCGACGAATAAAACTAGAACTACGCGCTTTCAGCGCCAACTAGCGAAAATACCGCAAGACTTTTTTGACAAACAATATTTACCCGACACTAAATCTATTTAAATTAGTTTTAGGTG
>NW_024392502.1:0-2971 GCF_016617805.1 Bactrocera tryoni
TATATCGTAATATAAAATGTTCACATGTCGAAAATTTGTAGCGTAAGATGGCATGCTTTGAAAAAAGTTTCAAGGTTTTATTTCAATAACTTTATGCTTGACTTACTTGTATATAAGATTAAGTCTAATTATTATACACCAATTGTATATAAGTCAAGCATAAAGTTATTGAAATAAAACCTTCAACCTTTTTTCAAAGCATGCCATCTTACGCTACATATTTTCGACATGTGAACATTTTATATTACGATATATTATATTTGCAAGGAATATGTAGATCCCAATTCCTATGGCCAATCTATTACCTGAAATTCAGAAAGAATCGTTACTTGACAATAATGTGTTATTTCCCAAAACTTAGTAAAATCGGAACAATATTACCCCAAGCCCCTATTTACTTAGTATGAAGGTTTTCGAACTTACGGTTGACTTGATACCGTCTAAATCGATAACTATACAAATAGTCTTAATGAAATTAAGAAAGTTTTTTCCTCATAGTAACGAACCCTTGTGGCAAATGTAACTAAAAGCGGGACAATACATCTCTTCAACATCTTTATACCGTATACGTTCTGAATAAATTTCACTCGGATCGGTCCTTTGCATGCATTAGTCCTTTGAAGCCATTAATAGTTCCTCGCAATAAGAATTGGTGTATAATAATTAGACTAATCTTTGACATGCTTTTATTAAGGGGGTATTCTACTCTAGAATTTTGAAATATTCGATTTCTTTTCATATATTTAAGGCTTAGACCCTTAAGAACATATCCTCCAAAGGATTTTTAAAAATTAAAATTATTTTAAGAGCTACAGTTACTTTAGTGACGCAGTACCTAGCCCGGTTCGGCCGTATCGAATTTTTTAAACGCGTTTTTCTCGAAACTACTTTTTTCCATACGGTACCGGCATTATCTCAAGTTCTATTCAACCGATTTACTTGAAATTTTGTGTGAACCTTCTTTATATAGTAATCCTTTATCGTTCCTATAAGCACCGTGTCAAAATTTTTGCTTTTAATAAAAAAAAAGCGTAAAAAATGATTTTTATTTTCAGGCAGTCGCCATTTTTCAAAAAAAAAATTTTCGTGTTCCCTGAAATAGGAACTATAACAGCATCCTTACTGATTAAGAATTTCTTTTGATTTTTGTTTTTCAGACCACCAGGAGAGTCAGGATCAATGTCACCAGGATACGCCATTTTGTTTACACCTGTCTCCAATTATTTTAATTTTTAATATTTTTTTGTAAATTTTTTTTTCTGTATTCTTAAGATATCAATAAAAACACCATAAAAAATAGATAGTAAAATATTAATTGCCTTTTTTACAACACTAAAAATTACCTGAAATTCATGCTTCTGGAGTAGAATACCCCCTTAACTCGAAAAGAGCATACTTCGAAGGCGATAGTAGAGATTTATATTGAAATACGTGATTTTTATTTTGTCAATCCAATTTTATTGGCCGATTAGTGTATTTTTAATTTTTTTTTTTTTTAAATTTTATAATATTTAAACCAATTACTCCAGCTTCCATAATGATCTTTCATTATTCTAGCCTATGCATTTATGCCGCATATATCAGTTATGCAATTTGGCGCAAACTGAAAATTCCAAGCGAAGCCAGGTCTTTCTCTACCTGGTCTTTCCAAGGGAGTGGAGGTTTTCCTCTTCCTCTGCTTCTCCCGGCGGGTACTGTGTCGAATACTTTCAGAGCTAGAGTGTTTTCGTTCATTGACGTCATGAACTATGTCAGTGTCGTCGTACATATATCTCATACAGCTCATCGTTTCCTCAATGCGATATTCGCCGTGGCCAATGCGCAAAGTACCATAAATCTTCCGCAGAACCTTTCTCTTGAAAACTCCTAAAGTCGACTCATCAGATGTTGTCATCGTCCGTGTTTCTGCACCATATAGCAAGATTCGAATAATAAGTGACTTATATAGTTTGGTCGAGAGCGAACTTTACTTCTCAATCGCCTACTCAGTCCGAAGCAGCATCTATTGAGAAGAGTTATTTTGCATTGGATTTCTAGGCTAACATTGTTGTTGGTGTTTATACTGGTAAGATAGACGAAATTATCTACACTTCGCGCTCAAACTGTTAGATGTAGCTCAAACTATTGGAGTGAATTATTCCGGTTTCGTCATTGGGTGCATGCATGGAATTAATCTCACGAATAATAGAGCTAGAAATTATACAATAAGTTACTACGACCATAAAGGAACTCATTCAGTAATTATGCAGATTTTTAAAGAGTTATATTATATATATTTACATTCAGCTGTATGCATATAAATATAAATTGTTGTCTTCTGTTATTTTAGACTATATATGATAGTAATTTTAGACGTATTTATCGCCGTCTTTAAACGCGCTTTCTGGAAACTGTGGTTTTGAAGTCGGTTCTCAAGATTTCTCGAGAACTACTAAACCGATCTTCATGAAATTACACAAGGCTTTGAGATACAATTTTTAAAGACTTGGACGAAGGTTTAATTTTGATTAAAACTATTTGAAAAAATGTCGTGAAATTTTAATTTTTTGTAAAAATGTCTGCTAAAAATACAATTTTCAATTTTTTTTTCTTCGTTAAGGTTTTAACTAAAACACTTTTTTTCCCCCTTAAGATAATCCTGTAAGGAGTTTCTAATAAAATATATTGTTTATATAAGAAAAAAGGCTGTTTTTTTCCCGAGGAAACCCATGTATCCCTTTAAATAGTGTTATAAACTCAAATAAGTATCTTTAACTTCTTACAGATGGTGGGGGAAAAATAAAGACTTATGTATCTTGAGTGAGAATTTATTCATTCTGATTTTATTTTGATATTTTCATGGCTTATATAGTATTTTAGGAACTATCTTAAATAACCAAACATATGTGTATGTTTGTATGCAAGTTAACGGCAGCAGCCACACAGATACTTAACGATAAATGTAAACAAATTGTATCTTCTCACAGTATTA
>NW_024392503.1:0-4245 GCF_016617805.1 Bactrocera tryoni
GTTGTCATAGAGTTGTTGTATAGCAATAACGACAGTGTATTTGGAAATATTTCGCAATCTTATATTAAGGTGAAGAATCGATTTTTTAGTACATGCACAGTTAGCAATTGACATCAATTTGCGTAAAAATATCAACTTAACATGGTTATGCTAATTAGCCGTTTTGAAGTTATTGGAGTTGTCATAGAGTTGTTGTATAGCAATAACGACAGTGTATTTGGAACAATTTCACAATCTTATATTAAGGTGTAGAATCGATTTTTTAGTACATACAAAGTTAGCAATAGATATCAAGTTGCGTAAAAATATGAACTTTACATATTTATGCTAATTGGCCTTTTTGAAGTTATTGGAGTTGTCATACAATTGTCGTATAGCCATAACGACAGTGTATTTGGAACAACTTCAATATTTTAATTTAAGGTGTAGAATCGATTTTTTAGTACATATACATTAAGCAATCGATATCAAATTGCGTAAAAATATCAACTTTTCATAGTTATGCTAATTAGCCGTTTTGAAGTTATTGGAGTTGTCATAGAGTTGTTGTATAGCAATAACGACAGTGTATTTGGAACAATTTCACAACCTTATATTAAATGAAGAATCGTTTTTTTAGTACATACATATTAAGCAATCGTTATCAAGTTGCGTAAAAATATGAACTTTACATATTTATGCTAATTAGCCGTTTTGAAGTTATTGGAGTTGTCATAGAGTTGTTGTATAGCCATAACGACAGTGTATTTGGAACAATTTCACAATCTTATATTAAGGTGTAGAATCGATTTTTTAGTACATACACATTAAGCGATCGATATCAAGTTGCGTAAAAATATGAACTTTATATATTTATGCTAACTAGCCGTTTCGATGTTATTGAAGTTGTCATAGGGTTGTCGTATAGCCATAACGACAGTGTATTTGGAGCGATTTCATAATCTTAAGTTAAGGTGTAGAATTGATTTTATGGTACATACTCATTAAGCAATCGATTTCAAGTTGCGTAAAAATATGAACTTTACATATTTATGCTAACTAGCCGTTTTGATGTTATTGGAGTTGTCATAGGGTTGTCGTATAGCCATAACGACAGTGTATTTGGAGCAATTTCATAATCTTAAGTTAAGGTGTAGAATTGATTTTATGGTACATACTCATTAAGCAATCGATTTCAAGTTGCGTAAAAATATGAACTTTACATATTTATGCTAATTAGCCGTTTTGAAGTTATTGGAGTTGTCATAGAGTTGTCGTATAGCCATAACGACAGTGTATTTGGAACAATTTCACAATCTTATATTAAGGTTTGGAATCGATTTTTTAGTACATGCACATTTAGCAATCGACATCAAGTTCCGTAAAAAAATTAACTTTACTTATTTATGCTAATTAGCCGTTTTGCAGTTATTGGAGTTGTCATAGAGTTGTTGTGTAGCAATAACGACAGTGTATTTGGAACAATTTCACAATCTTGTACTTAGGTGTAGAATCGTTTTTTTGTACATACATATTAAGCAATAGTTATCAAGTTCCGTAAAAATGTGAAATTTACATATTTATGATAATTAGAAGTTTTGAAGTTATTGGAGTTGCCATAGAGTTGTTGTATAGCCATAACGACAGTGTATTTGGAGCAATTTCACAATCTTATATTAAGGTTTGGAATCGATTTTTTAGTACATGCACAGTTAGCAATCGATATCAAGTTGCGTAAAAATATCAACTTTACATATTTATGCTAATTAGCCGTTTTGAAGTTATTGGAGTTGTCATAGAGTTGTCGTATAGCCATAACGACAGTGTATTTGGAACAATTTCACAATCTTATAATAAGGTGTAGAATCGATTTTTTAGTACATGCACAGTTAGCAATCGATATCAAGTTGCGTAAAAATATGAACTTTACATATTTATGCTAATTAGCCGTTTTGAAGTTATTGGAGTTGTCATAGAGTTGTCCTATAGCCATAACGACAGTGTATTTGGAACAATTTCACAATCTTATATTAAGGTGTAGAATCGATTTTTTAGTACATACAAAGTTAGCAATAGATACCAAGTTGCGCAAAAATATGAACTTTACATATTTATGCTAATTAGCCGTTTTGATGTTATTGGAGTTGTCATAGAGTTGTCGTATAGCCATAGCGACAGTGTATTTGGAACAATTTCACAATCTTATATTAAGGTGTAGAATCGATTTTTTAGTACATACACAGTTAGCAATCGATATCAAGTTGCGTAAAAATATGAACTTTACATATTTATGCTAATTAGCCGTTTTGAAGTTATTGGAGTTGTCATAGAGTTGTCGTATAGCCATAACGACAGTGTATTTGGAACAATTTCGCAATCTTATGTTTAGTCGTATAATCGTTTTTTTAGTACACACACAGTTAGCAATCGACATCAATTTGCGTAAAAATTTCAACTTAACATGGTTATGCTAATTATCAGTTTTGAAGTTATTGGAGTTGCCATAGAGTTGTTGTTTAGCCATAACGACAGTGTATTTGGAACAATTTCACAATCTTGTATTTAGGTATAGAATCGATTTTTTAGTACATGCACAGTTAGCAATCGATATCATGTTGCGTAAAAATATGAACTTTACATATTTATGCTAATTAGCCGTTTTGCAGTTATTGGAGTTGTCATAGAGTTGTTGTATAGCAATAACGACAGTGTATTTGGAACAATTTCACAATCTTGTATTTAGGTATAGAATCGATTTTTTAGTACATGCACAGTTAGCAATCGACATCAATTTGCGTAAAAATATCAACTTAACATGGTTATGCTAATTAGCCGTTTTGAAGTTATTGGAGTTGTCATAGAGTTGTCGTATAGCCATAACGACAGTGTATTTGGAACAATTTCACAATCTTATAATAAGGTTTAGAATCGATTTTTTAGTACATGCACAGTTAGCAATCGATATCATGTTGCGTAAAAATATGAACTTTACATATTTATGCTAATTAGCCGTTTTGCAGTTATTGGAGTTGTCATAGAGTTGTTGTATAGCAATAACGACAGTGTATTTGGAACAATTTCACAATCTTGTACTTAGGTGTAGAATCGATTTTTTTGTACATAAATATTAAGCAATCGTAATCAAGTTCCATAAAAATGTGAAATTTACATATTTATGATAATTAGCCGTTTTGAAGTTATTGGAGTTGTCATAGAGTTGTTGTATAGCATTAACGACAGTGTATTTGGAACAATTTCGCAATCTTATATTTAGGTTTGGAATCGATTTTTTAGTACATGCACAGTTAGCAATCGTTATGCTAATTAGCCGTTTTGAAGTTATTGGAGTTGTCATAGAGTTGTCGTATAGCCATAACGACAGTGTATTTGGAACAATTGCACAATCTTGTAGTTAGGTATAGAATCGATTTTGTAGTACATGCACAGTTAGCAATAGATACCAAGTTAAGTATAAATATGAACTTTACATTTTTATGCTAATTAGCCGTTTTGCAGTTATTGGAGTTGTCATAGAGTTGTTGTATAGCAATAACGACAGTGTATTTGGAACAATTTCGCAATCTTATATTAAGATGAAGAATCGATTTTTTAGTACATGCACAGTTAGCAATTGACATCAATTTGCGTAAAAATATCAACTTAACATGGTTATGCTAATTAGCCGTTTTGAAGTTATTGGAGCTGTCATAGAGTTGTCGTATAGCCATAACGACAGTGTATTTGGAACAACTTCGCAGTCTTATAATAAGGTGTAGAATCGTTTTTTTAGTACATACATATTAAGCAATCGTTATCAAGTTCCGTATAAATATGAACTTTACATATTTATGCTAATTAGCCGTTTTGCAGTTATTGGAGTTGTCATAGAGTTGTTGTATAGCAATAACGACAGTGTATTTGGAACAATTTCACAATCTTGTACTTAGGTGTAGAATCGATTTTTTTGTACATACATATTAAGCAATCGTAATCAAGTTCCATAAAAATGTGAAATTTACATATTTATGATAATTAGACGTTTTGAAGTTATTGGAGTTGTCATAGAGTTGTTGTATAGCAATAACGACAGTGTATTTGGAACAATTTCACAATCTTATATTTAGGTTTGGAATCGATTTTTTAGTACATGCACAGTTAGCAATCGATATCAATTTGCGTCAAAATATCAACTTAACACGGTTATGCTAATTAGCCGTTTTGAAGTTATTGGAGTTGTCATAGAGTTGTCGTATAGCCATAACGACA
>NW_024392504.1:0-2096 GCF_016617805.1 Bactrocera tryoni
TAAGCACTCTATTAATAACACTAGGATCGCGTAAATATTGATTATATTACAAGAGACACCGTAGAGAAATCAGCAGTTGTCTTGTCAACCAGCTAGCAATCATCTATGGGATTATTACATAGTGAATAACATTTCTGGTTAATCCTTATAAAATGGAAAACAAGTTTATTCGCTGAAAATGGTTTTAGAGCCAATTGTACTCTGGTTCTACTAAGTGATAATCGAGATTTCATTTTCCGTCATTTACATATTTTTTTATTTTGCTGTAAAATTAATTAGATTAGTAGTTCCTGAGATATGGTTTTTGGTCCATAAGTGGGTGACGCCACGCCCATTTTCAATTTAAAAAAAAAAGCCTGGGTGCAGCTTCCTTCTGCTACTTTTTCCGTAAAATTTAGTGTTTCTGACGTTTTTTGTTAGTCGGTTAACGCACTTTTAGTGATTTTCAACATAACCTTTGTATGGGTGGTGGGCGTGGTTATTATCCGATTTCTTCCATTTTTGAACTGTATATGGAAATGCCTGGAGGAAACGACTCTGTAGAGTTTGGTTGACATAGCTATAGTAGTTTCCGAGATATGTACAAAAAACTTTGTAGGGGGCGGGGCCACGCCCACTTTTCCAAAAAAATTACGTCCAAATATGCCCCTCCCTAATGCGATCCTTTTTGCCAAATTTCATTTTAATATCTTTATTTATGGCTTAGTTAAGAAACTTTATAGGTTTTCGGCTTTCGCCATTTTGTAGGCGTGGCAGCCGATTTTGCCCATCTTCGAACTTAACCTTCTTATGGAGCCAAGAAATACGTGTACCAAGTTTCATCATGATATCTCAATTTTTACTCAATTACAGCTTGCACGGCCGGACGGACAGACGGACGGACGGACAGACAGACATCCGGATTTCAACTCTACTCGTCACCCTGATCACTTTGGTATATATAACCCTATATCTGACTCTTTTAGATTTAGGACTTACAAACAACCGTTATGTGAACAAAACTATAATACTCCTCATAGCAACTTTGTTGCGAGGAGTATAAAGAAGTACGTGTCACGTTGTTTGTCCGCGACGGACTCCTAAACTACTGAACCGATTTTAGTAAAATTTAGCACACTGTGTCCAGTTCGAACCAACTTAAAAGATAGGATAGTTAAGACAATTCATAAATAAAGAATTCCTGTATTCTTTAGATAGATTGGTCAACCTAATGATAATGTTGGACTTTGTTTTCCAGCAGTAATTTTATATTGAATTGATAAACTTTGACAAGTTTAAATACCATTGGTAGTAGCCCATACGAGTTATATATAGGTTACTTGGGTAAACTTACCTAGCGTTTTTTGGTATTTCTAGTTTGCAAAAGAAAGGCAATACTTGTAAGGTTCGACAGATTTCGAAGCAATATTAATTGAAAAGCATGCATTTAATTTGGTTGTCCAATATGTTTTCCACCAGTCCATTGGTTCAATTTGTCTCATGTATTTACATCGAGTTCTGTTGTAAAAGAAATGTCATAGAAATTATTCTGGTGAAATAAATACAAATTTTCAGCCATATCAATCTCAAATTTTCTTCAATCGACCCTTTACCAAGAACAAAGCATACATCACGTTACTGCAATTTTGCAGTTTCTCCGTCATCATTATTCGTTTTTTCACGATCCTTACTTCTTAACTATAGTTGTATAGGTCAGACTTTTTATAGTTCACCCTTGCAATTGACCAAATAAATGAGATTTTTTGGATTGGTTGATAATTCTGAAAAATTCGCTGACATCATGGAACCGATAAACCAAAGCTTTTGGTATTTTTCTTAGCCACATTTTCGCTTTAACATTTTTTACTTCTTCGATTGGTGTTTTCCGGAATACTGCAATATCTACCAAAGAACCAGAAAAAAAAGAATAAAAAGGGTAAATATGTATATACGTCGATAGCCAGGAGAATATAATTACAAGCAGGCAAGCAGTAGATATGGTACTACCAAAAAGCGGCTACATCTATACTGGGTTCCAGGCGCCAAAAGAATTCCAGGAAATGACATTTCTAATGAGATGACCAAAAGTGCTTCCCGTCTGGATATCGAACAAAAAA
>NW_024392505.1:0-1045 GCF_016617805.1 Bactrocera tryoni
CAACAGGACAGCAGATTCATTCTTTCTAAACAATTCGACAGCTCAATTCGTCACACAATCATCGCACATCATAATTCGTATACATATTCGCTATCAACATTCGTCAGCTACCTCCGTTCCCTCATCGGTCCGGTGTACTACTTACATCCACCCCGCTCGTTTCCTTCAGGCATTTCCATATACAGTTCAAAAATGGAAGAAATCGGATAATAACCACGCCCACCTCCCATACAAAGGTTATGTTGAAAATCACTAAAAGTGCGTTAACCGACTAACAAAAAACGTCAGAAACACTAAATTTTACGGAAGAAATGGCCGAAGGAAGTTGGGCGTGGCGTCGCCCACTTATGGACCAAAAACCATATCTCAGGTACTACTAAACCGATTTCAATGAAATTCGGTATATAATATTTTCTTAACAGCCTAATGACATTTTCGTACATGGGTGAAATCGGTTCACAACCACGCCTTCTTCCAATATAAAGCTATTGTGAATTCCATCTGATGCCTTCTCTGTATAATATATACTATGTACATTAGGAACCAATGATGAAAGCGGAATAAAACTTTACACAAATACGGTATTTGAAAAATATGTAAATGACGGATAATGAAATCTTGATTATCACTTTATCATGCGAGAGTATAAAATGTTCGGTGACACCCGAACTTAGCCCTTCCTTATTTGTTTATCTTTTATTTTATGGCATCGCTTTGACTTTAGACGCATATTTCTCAGAATTGTTCACTCTACAAAAGTGCCCAGTGCAACAAAGTCGTAACTCACACCGGCGAGGTAGTACGGGGCTTTAAACCTATTTTTTCCATGAAATTCGCATTTTTTTGTATATATCTCGTAAATGACAAGAGCTATGGAAAAAATTTATATGACAAATTTGGAGGAAACTTTTGCTTTGTTTTTTATTTTGCACCCTAATGTACTTTTTACTCTCGTTGCTGACATTATTTATATGCCAACAATTATGAGGAAATGGCGTGCAGTTATTGATTAAAAGCAAATAAGAGCATTTCATCTGTTTTGCTA
>NW_024392506.1:0-2085 GCF_016617805.1 Bactrocera tryoni
GTAACACTGACATAAGTATGAATTGTTAAGTATGGTTAAGAAGAATATGTAAAGAAAAGAATTTGTGAAATGTTATCCAGAAACCAATTTGCCTATTTTTGTCTAAATGCCTCAAAATTTATGTAAAGAAAAGCTAATGAAATGTTTGTAAACAATAAAAATAAATAAAAGCTGACGCGTTACGAGATTTTGATTTAAAGTCAGCACACGAGGACGTGTGATTTATCAGGAAGGCCGTGTCGGAGCGCTAGTACAATTATTTTGTAGGTCAGTGTATATGCGTATGCCGGAGTGGCAATATTTTGTAAGTAAGTGTATGTGCCAGAGCGTCAGGCTCGGCGCAGGTGACGCATAGGCGGCATATATTGCGGTACTTTGTCTTGCAAATGCGCAAATAAGCATAGTAACAGGATAGAGATACTGTTACTGAGTGAGGTCCGATCGTATTCCGCGAACTAAGAAAGAACACAACTGTTATGGAGCCGTTAAGTGTTTTAAGCAAGAATGATAGAATACAAGATTACGACACTAGTTTACAGTTAGTTTTTTTCGGTTTAGCTCTTGACAATTTTTACAAAAACAAATACATTGTTCAACAACTTCGTGACGTAACAGTTTTGCGTTGAGAAGAACAAGCATAGATATGCATACAAATTGTAAACAGAAAAGTAAACACTTTTTGAAATTCCCAAAATAATATTAATTCATTCGTCTTTGCAGGAAAAATTTCAGTGGAATGTTTAGAATATTGTTGCGAGAAAATATGTATATAATTAGTTTTAGGTACATCCACAATAAATAGAGTAGCATGTGTGGAAATTGTTCAAATGAAGAAAACCAGTGTAAGTGTACTGTTGTATTTATTTAAATTTCTAAGCATAAATATATTAATTTTTAAAATGAAATGTGCAGTGGCTTGTTGTAATAATTATTATGCAATTAAAGGATCGAAAACGAGTTTTTTCAGTTTTCCGGCCGATTTAAAAGTTGCCAAAAAAAGGGTGTTATTTTGCAAAAGAAATGATATATTTAATACTAAATTAATAATTTCACAATTCTTTTATCATAATTTCATACATCTGATACATCTGAACTTATAATATATGTATATATTATGTACAACACAAGAAACGTCTTCTCCATTTGAATCACAACTTAATAGACAATTTTGTTATCAATAGGCCGATTTATTTCTTTAGAAATGAATCAAATCTTTTCACTCAACAATATTCAATCGCTCCCCTAAAACTTTTCATTAAAATCGAAAGAATTAATAATATTTTGCGAATTTACAAAAGTGTTTACTTTTCTGTTTACAATTTGCAAGCCATTTGACAGTTTTTCACTCTTGCTCTTCTCAACACGGAGCTATGACGTTTCGTAATGGCGGTCGTCGTAATCTTATATTCTATCATTCTTGGTTTTAAGTATGAAAGGAATGCGTGGTCATTGAGCGCTGTGCTCGCTCAAGTAGAGTTCAGTTGAGAAAGCGTCATTGAGACGATCGGAACCTAAGTATACTGTGATCGGAACTCACTGTGCTTCTTTAAAATAAAAATAAACTACTAGAAGAAAAGTGAAGTAAAGTAAAGTAAAGTGAAATAAAGTGAAGTGAAGTGAATTAAAATAAAGGAGATGAATTCAAATGAGTCTCCTACATACGCTTTTTCGCTGTTAAAAGTGGAATATCAAAGAACTTACCAATGATCGCAATCTTAGCACAACAAAATACAAAACTACTATTGATGCAGTATTCACAAAATATATAAATACATTTAAATCAAAATTTTTCATTTCATACTTTAGTTACCATAGACCTATTGTTTCAGTTTTAGAATTTGATGAAAATCCTGACAATAATGATGAAAATGCTGATAATGCTGATAATGATAGATGTAAGAGTTGTTGAAATTATGGATGAGAATTGATAAATTTTGTATTTACTATTTACTAATATTTACTCATTTAAATAAAACCACTTCCTTCGAATATAGTTTCTATATTATTATACTTCATGTCAATGTCCCACATTGCTTTGATAAACTTGATTTTTTATTTATGTACAATTTCACTCATGTCGCAAGC
>NW_024392507.1:0-1878 GCF_016617805.1 Bactrocera tryoni
CGAATATCTCGTAAACTAAGCGTTTGCGGTACCTATAACCCTGTATATTTTTTAATCAGGAGGACTTCCTCTTTCCAACGATACCTTCAAATCGCGGCGCCAAAGAAATCGGCATTGTGCCTCTAGAAGCATGAATTTCAGGTAATTTTTAAAGTGTCGTAAAAAAAGGCAATTAATATTTTTACTATCCATTTTTTTTATTAGTTATTTGTTAATTTTAGAAGAGTACAGAAAAAAATTAAAAACTAAAAAAAGTAAAAAATTTCAAAAATTATGAGCTGACGAAGTGGGGGGTCTCTAAAAATTTCCACGTGACCATACCCATGATTTCAACCCTCCTAGTTATCTGAAACCAAAAAAAAAGATTATTAATCTAGAATAATGTCGCAATGGCCGGAACTACGGAAAAGTGGGAAAAAATTTTTTTCACAAAATGGCGACTGCCTGAAAAAAAAAGTTTTTTTGGATCACTTTTTCTGACTATTTCGAATTTTTTAAAAATAATAAAAATAAAAATTTGGGGATGGAGCTAGTTCCAACCATAGACAAGCCTATAAAGAAGACTCTATAAAAATGTCAAGTAAATCGGTCAAGTAGAACCTGAGAAATCGTGGATATCGTTCCGAAAAAGTCAGTCTTGAGAAAAACGCATTTAAAGTTTAGAAGACAATTCTAGTGAACACCGACGCCACGTCACAAAATCGGCTGTATCTCCTAAAATAAGTCGAATTTTGAAAAATCCTTCCAAGGTCATATTTTTGAAAGTCTAAACTTTCAAGATATGCATTAAATCAAAGCACTTGTGGCTAATAGTAGTAGATATAAAGTAATACGATTCATGTGCACATTATTTGAACTTAGAGGTAAAGTGGGGATTGAGGGTCAATAACTAATAACTTGTGGGACCACATTTAGCTTTTATGACTGCTTTAATACGGTCAGGTATAGAGTTAATTAGATTATCTAAAACTTCCGGAAAAGAACTGTGCCAAACTCGTTCAACTTGAGTCCACAGTTCATCTATAGTTTTTTGGTGTTTCTCTTTGAACAATTAACCATTTTTTAACAATCGCCCATAAATTTTCAATAAGATTCAGAACGGGTGATTGAGCTGGCCACTCCACCACCTGGCTTCGAGATTTCTCTTAGTCTTATTCTTTTTTGAAAAATAACAGAAAAAGATTTTGTAATACGGGCGGTATGTTTAGGGTCATTGCCATGCACTAAGGATAAGTGAATCCTCTAGCATGCTAATATAGTTCGTAGCCTCCATTATTCCGTTAATTAGACGCAGTTTTCCTACCTTTCCGCCACAGAAACAGCCCCACACCATAAGTGAACCACCTCCGAATTTAAGTGTGTGCAGCATATTCCTATCCGTGGGACCGCATCGCTTGTCATATCATGCCCAAATGCGTCTATCTGAATTAATACGATTAATTTTCGTTTCGTAAGACCAAATTGCTAGTCTTAACTGTTCGCTTGCCCAGTTTTTGTGTTCTTTCGCAAATTTCATTCTAGCTGCTTTGTTCTTCGCTGACATGTACGGTTTTTAATCATTGGTCTTGCACGCATATTAAAACTTTTCAACGAATTTCGAATGGTATTGTTGTATACTCTAGTGCCTGAAGACGACAATAACACTTTCTTAGCTTCTACTGCGTTTTTAGCTGCGTCAGTCATGATAAAACGCCGTAAAGGCCCTTCTGTTTCAGGAGTGACTTTTAGGCCTGCCTAAATTTTTTAGTGGTGTGTTAATATTGTCTTGTTTTTTTATTTTGCTGATGACACCAATTTAAAATTTATGTTTTCGAGCAATCTCTCTAACTGAAACCCCCTCCTGCAAGTCTGAACATACAGCTTTTTGAAAAATGAGGT
>NW_024392508.1:0-3020 GCF_016617805.1 Bactrocera tryoni
AATTCTATTGAGAGCGAATATAACGGCCGACTGTGGAGTCTCTGAGTTAAGAAACACTGGGGACTCTTTAACATGTAAATTACCTCTATAGAATATTTCAGACTACCCATCTCAACCATAAATGTTAGAATCACTGATTTATTGTCAGCTAGGATTATTTTTATTAACCCTCTTCAATGAAAACCAAGCACACTAAAAAAGAAATTTGTAAAAATCATACATTTTTTTTATTATCTAAAGGATTTCAATATCTTTGTTGCCAGATATGATAAAATATTGTAATTTATCCATGCTAGTTCGTTTACAAAGGTTCATTTAATAGTTCAATAATCTATTGACTGTGGCCTTTATTCTTTATTTCTACTTACCACGTTACATCCGACTTCTAATTGAATATTGGAAAGTCGAAGAAGTTTTTTCGTATTTCTAATCAAACTTCATCATATTTTTTTTATATTTTAATCTACAAGTATATATACATATATATAATTCGTGTTGATTACACCATTACTATAACTCAAAAATTGCTGGAACCGATTTTGCTGAAAATTAGTGGGGAGGTAGCTTAGCACCAGGGGACGGAAATAGGATACTTTGTTTCCTTTTATGTTAAAAGTCAGTCACATTTATGTCAAATTTCATGTCAAAATATTCATTAGTGTTTGAGATACGTGTCGTTTTGTGAGCTGCTAAAAGTGAGTTTTTCGTTTTTTGCGATGTCGAAATTTGTTGAGCAAAGAATTTGCATTAAATTTTGTTTACGGAATCAATTTTCTGCTGTCAAAATACTTATTAGTGTTTGAGATACGTGTGGTTTTGTGAGCTCCGAAAAGTGAGTTTTTCGTTTTTTGCGATGTCGAAATTTGTTGAGCAAAGAATTTGCATTAAATTTTGTTTACCGAATCAATTTTCTGCTGCGGATACGTTGAAGATGGTGCAGAAAGCCCTTGGCTATGTCTAACAAAAATGTTTACAAGTGGTATATTGAGTTCCAAGCCGGCCGTGAACGTGTGGAAAACGAAGAGCGTCCAGGTTAACAATTAGAGACCTTGCTGATGAAGTTGGCATATCAAAAGGCTCAGCCAATACCATTTTGAAATGTTTTGGGCCTCAAGCGCGTCAAATCTCGACTGGTACCGAAAACATTGAATTTTTCGAAAAAAAGCCGTCGGGTTGAAGTGTGTGAAACAATGCTTTCCGACTACCAGGGTGTCATAAAACGCATTAATACTGGCGACGAAACTTGGATCTATGCTTACGACCCCGAAACAACCGATCAATCTAGCGAATATCGTGCCAAAAGAGAGCCGAGACCAAAAAAATCGCGCCAAAGTCGCTCAGAAATCAAGGTCATGTTGACTGTTTTCTTAGGTTATCGTACTGTTGTGCATTATGAATTCCTTCCAATCGGTCAAACAGTCAACAAGAAATATTATTTGAACGTTATGAGTCGTTTGCGTAACGCTATCCGTCTAAATAGGCCGGAATTGCGGAAAGACAATTCTTGGTTTTTACACCACGATAATGCACCATCCCATACTGCCCTCGTAATTCGTGATCATTTCGCCAAAAACTAACCCATATCGTTCCGCAACCACCGTATTCACCTGATCTGGCGCCGTGCGACTTCTGGCTGTTCACCAAGCTCAAAAGACCGCTCCGGGGACACCGTTTTTATACGATAGAGGAGATTCAAGCCACAGCGAAGACGGAACTGAAGGCCATCCCGGAAAGTGACTACAACCAGTGTTTCGAAGATTGGAAAATCCGCTGGCATAAGTGCATTGCATCGGGAGCGGATTACTTTGAAGGGGACGAAATTGATTTGGAAGAATAAATAAAGCATTTACAAAATAAATACAACGTCACCTTATTTTTTTGGGTACAGTAGTAGATTATAGAGCTTTACTCTTGATCGAAGACATGTGTTATGTCATATGCAATAGTTTATTTCTCAGGTTAGGAATGCCAGCGCCAAATTGTGAAAAGAATGACTGCATTAACTATCGGTAATAATCTATTGGATAAGTAATGAATGAAGATCTGGCTTCAATTTACTATTTAAACTCCTTGGATGAGCCTGGCTGGCCAACGCACAATTTACGCCTAATGGTTGGCTCCGTAGTAATAATGCTTCGAAACATAAACCAAACAAAACTATGTAATAGTATGCGTTTTGTGGAAAGTAAATTGATGAACGATATGATTTGAGTTACAATACTCAAAGTAAAATTCGACATATATTCACAAAATACGAAAAGACTTTTTCGACTTTCCAATATTAAGGTTCGAACTAATATGAAACAATAGTTAAGCCCAGAATACTTGGATTACCAGGTCTCCAAGTCGATCCTTAGTATTGCCATTTCTCTACTCACATACCTGCGAGTACTGTATAAAAGAGACGGACTCGCTGGAGGAGTGTGGCGGTGAGGTTTTAACGAATGAATCAAATGTTACTTGGTGCATGAGTACACACTGAACTGTTGGGGCTTAAACAGCTCAGACAGCATTGATTTAGCTATCAGCAGCTGTGTGTGTTGGAAAGCCTTTCTGACCTTCGCTATTAGCAAGGTCCACCTTTCAATGGTTGTAGGATTTCTAACTGGAGTTATAACCAGGCACTGGCCGATCGGAATTTATGCCGTAAGATTGAACATCAACAGCTTTTGTCGACAAGACTGAACATAAATGTCTAAGCGTGAGCCCCCCGCCATGATGAGGGAATGGCCATATATGCCTACCTAATTGTCATAACTATTCAATCTGATCAAATTTCTTATTTTTGAATTTGTGAAATTTGATCTTATTTTTCTGTGCTTAGCAGTTGCCTGTTTATTAACAGCGAATTTCCTTAAAATATTGTAAAATAAATTTTCCCCATGCGAATCGTCCAACCACCTCATGACGATAACATCGCCGAATAAGTGTAAAACCCAATGCTTGAAAATCGTCGTGTTGGCATCAGAGAAATAGTAGAGCATCTCAACATCTCTTATGGATCGACTCAAGACATTCTG
>NW_024392509.1:0-620 GCF_016617805.1 Bactrocera tryoni
GCAGTGACCAGAAACAAAATAAGAGGACAAAAAAACCCCAACTATAAAAGTGTGGTGAAGTGCAGTTTCATAAAAAAATATACATACAGATATATACGTGTACACATTTTTCCAACGGTTTAACATGTAAAAAAAAACAAGCCACCAACACAAACGGGCGCATAAGTGCAAACGGCAAAAACACCTGTGCTCTCTTGGTAAATCTTCTCTCACGTTGAAATATTGCGAATACGCATATTCATATATTAATACATATGTACATACGGCAGAGAACGTTTATCATAGAGAAGGTTCACAGCGCCGAGAACGTAAAAATATTTTTGGCTAATAGCGTAAACAGCAAAAAACGTAGACCCGTGGCCCGTGTCAGCTGATACGACCTATCTTATGGGCGCGCAATGTAAGTGAACAGTGAAAAATGCTACTTCTTTTTCTCTTTGCCGTAGGAATCTAAGGCATTTGGATTTTTGCCGTAGAAACGTGTCAGCTGATTGCTCCCTCACAACACATGGTTGCCAATCTCGATATACTGTAGTAATTATAAAAGTTGTCTTCAATTTGTTTGAAATTTTCTTAAAATAACTCAAAATCAGAGTCGAATGCTATTATTTATAAATATA
>NW_024392510.1:0-526 GCF_016617805.1 Bactrocera tryoni
AAAAAATGATTTAAATTGGTTAACGTAATTAATCGCCTGACGACTTTAAACTTCACTTCAGTTGAAAAATATTCACTATGCGTGCAATTGCGTTTAAAAAACGAACGCGTAATCACATCCATTTCAATAATGTTCCGTTAGATTTCCAGAAAAAAATCGGTTTGTCATTTAGAAGTTTGGACTTTTTAGAGACAATTTTACTTTATTCCTTTATTCTTGTAACATGTAGAGTTGTTTATCCAAAGGTTGTTTTTCCCCTTAAACTAATCGAGATAGGTATAGGATTATACTTATATACAATACATAAGTACATAAATGATCAGGATGAGACGAGTTGATATCCGAGTGATTGTTTGGCCGTCAAACGATAACTTCAGTAAAAATTAAAATATCAGAATGAAACAAGGTACACAGGTTCCTTGGCAAAAAAGAGAGGACGAGTTCGTAGACGGGCATAATCGGACCACTGCCACACCCAGAATCCGCCATTAAACGAAACCTATAAAATGCCATACTCGGTATAAGG
>NW_024392511.1:0-4513 GCF_016617805.1 Bactrocera tryoni
GTATACGAAATTTATATTTGATAAGAAGAAGAAATAAATGTTGTCTGTATTTTCACAATCTTAACAACGGAATTATAATTTTTAAAATTAGAAAAGTTACACAATTTAATGTTAATTAAAATAAATGGCGACAAAGGGGGTGGTGAGAATCCAGTTCCGACTTGCTGGAGCTGGCGATCGAGTTCTCGCGGATGGAGGTCGAAAAGATTTTTCCCGGTAGAGTGGTGGCACAGGGTCTCAGCGAAAGTTGATTTGCGGCCCGTATGGATTGAATTGCTTAGATCGAATTGTGTTTAAAGTTGTCGACGCGGCGCAGTGTAGAAGCGAATGTTCCAAGAACGAATGTGTCCGCAATCCTTTTGCCCAGCCTTTTTGTTAAGTGGGTTGATTGATGGAGAGGTGTGGTGAGTTGTGTCGTGTGGTGATGTATGAGTGTGCTGTCATCGGAAGTGTTGTATTAGTGTGTGCCAGCCTTTTCGGGTAGAGGGGGCAGATGCCTAACTCATTTAAACATCCTGGGCCCCCTAGGCGAACGTTTTGCCTAGTATTATACGTATGTGCGATATATGCGATTGCATGTATAGCGGAGTACTTCTGGTAGAGTACCCGAGGGCGCAGAATACCTGTAAATGGTAAAAACGGCTTTGATTTTAAACATATTTGGTACGCATTTGCTTTTGTTTCCTTGATAGGTTTACTATTGTGGATTTACTAAAAATTTCTTTATTATCGGTTTGTTGAACTGGCTGTTTATTATTTGCCTTTTCTGTGTTATCGGCTTATAAAGGATAGTAACTCCACGCCTGGCTCAGATGTGGCCAGAATGGGTACTCCTTAGCCCTGGAGTTAGGACTATAAAATTAGAGGGATCTTGCGTGAGAGTGGCCGTTAATGGAGAACGGCTTCACTTCGCACAGTAGAGAATTCTTCATAATTACTTAATGCTTTGTATAGCTGATTCCCCTTAATCACCAATGTGAGGAGCGCTTATGTAGATGAATATTATTCAACTTTTTGTACAATTTTATTATAGGAAATATTTAAGTGCATATGCATTACTTTTACAAGTAATGGCCCGCCTACGTTCTAGAATTTTTTTTTTTTTTCATTATTGGCGAAGGCCATCCTGCGGGGCCGAAAAATTTGTATGCGCTTTTAATATAGGAGGAAGTCCCTATATCACGAAATTTCCTTAATTGTGAATTAAGGTTTGCATTATCCTCAACTTGAGCTGATATTGGTGGTAACTGGTTCTGAAACTAGTCCACTTAGAATCCAACCGAATATAGTGTTGTGCGCTAGAAGGGTGGTTGATATTTTTTCAACACCTTTAAGTAATATTTGCGGTATAAGGTCGCAGCCTAATATAATATCTATTTGAGATGGTTTGTTGCAATCGGGATCTGCTAGTTTTAAGTGTGAGACCTTCTGCCAATGTCTGCTATCTATGTGATAGCTTGGAAGCATATTTGTTAATTGCGGTAGGACTATAGCTTCTGCTTTAATTCGCTTATCCGCTTGGGGGGAAATTAGGGTAATGGGACAGGTTTTATCTGAGTTTTGGATTACTTTTCCGCCCATTCCCGTAATTTCAAAATTTGATTGTTTAGTTGACAATTTTAGCTTACTTTGTGCCTTAGACGCTATGAAAGATCGTTGTGATCCTTGGTCTATTAAGGCTCTGAGTTTGAACAGTTCTCCTCGGTGTTCGATGGAGACAACTGCTGTAGGTAGTAGTACCCTATTTTTATTTCCGCTGTGTAGCGTTTGCGTTTTTAATGCCTGTGAGCAGCATGGTGCTTCTTGGCAATTTTTAGGATTTTGCTTTTCGGGATTTGCTTTTGCAATTAAACCCGTGGTTCTTTGTATGTAAGCGCTTCTTTGGGGTGAGATTGGATATCTGCTGTAATGAAGCATTGAGTTGTGTCTTTTGTGACAATAGAAGCAATTATATTTGCTTTTGCAATTTTTAACATTGTGTGTATGGGACAAGCAGTTTGTACAGAGTCTTTTTGATCTGACAAAGTTGTTCCTTTCGTTAATGTTTAATTTTTTGAACTTCTCGCAAGATATAAGTTTATGCCCTCTTTTACATAGTTCGCATGAAGTATGTTTTTTCTGTTCGGATGTGAACGATTGCGTTTTGTAAAAGTTTTTGTTTGAATTGATTTTGTTACTAACTTGGGGTCTATTTAAGCTTCCATTTTGGTCGTGTTTGTTCTTAGTTTTGATTATTTTTTCTTCTAACCTTTCCGCAATTTCATATTGGGTGGTGAGAAAATCTTTCATTTGTAGCCACGTTGGGCACTCTTTTCGTGATGAGAGCGATTGCTCCCATAGAAGTAACGACTTTTCTGGTAATGCGGCGGTGCAAATGTTTACCAGAATTGGGTCCCAGCTGTCTGTGGGAATATTTAGTGTCGATAGAATCGACAAGCAATTTGAAACAGTGGATTCTAGTTTGATGAATTCTACACTTGTTCCTTTCTTGATTTTTGGCAAGTTTATTAGTGTCGTTACTTGCTTATCGACCAGTATTCTGTCGTTTTCATATCTAGCTTTTCGAGCTTCCCAAGCCAAATTGAAATTGTCGTCATTTAATGCGAACTGTTTAACTATTTCGCCTGCTTGACCTTTTGTTTTGTATCGGAGGTGATACAGTTTTTGTGCCTTTGATAGTTGTGGATGGTTGATGTAAATGGCTGTGAACATGTCCCGGAAGGACGGCCATTCTTCATAACCTCCGTAAAAGGTTTCTGTATCACATGCAGGCACCTCGAGTTGGATGCCTGAACTTGCCTCTTGATTGTCTATTTGTGGCAGCTCTACTCTACTGTGGGGAGTAGGTGCAATTGCTTTAATGAGCTTTAATTGATCGGAGATCATAGCTTTTGTTTCTTCATATTGGTCTAAGCAGTTTTCGTAAATATCGTAAGCCGATGATTTAAAATCTTGTGGTAGATCTGAATTGTCAGAATCTACTATGGCGTCATGGGCCGCTTGGAGGCGAGTCCAAAAATTTTCCAGATTTTGACTTTTTATTTCTAATAACGATTCCGAGTTTTCGTGAATCGGTGAAGAGGCAAATCTAGTGCAGTATCTTGTTAAACTGTCACTTTGTGAAATAAATTTTACAACCTGTTTTGAGCGTGTAGCTCCTGCAGGTGTATTTTGATTTGTGTCGTTATTAACCATTTTTGTTATATTATATATTAAAATATTTGCCAAACGGAATTAAATTTTTCTCAGTTTAAACTGATTTATGTAAGTATATGAAGCAGTAAGGTGTAGAAAACTGTGTACTCTTTTAAGCAAATAAGAGTTTTTTTTATTTTTTTTTATATTTTGTTTAAAAATATATTTAATTTTATTTATTTATTTATTATTATTATGTTTTTCCTAAAACAGCACTTTTATTATATATATTTAAACAAACGCTGAGGGCGCCGTTGCTGGCTTTCCGTGAAATTTTCAAACAGTTTGTCCGAATGTAGCCGAATTTATTCGTGCGCTGAGCACCATCAACTATGGTGCGCAGTTCCAATAACTTTGATGGTGGAACACTTGCCAAAACGATATTATACTTTGTTAATTTAGCCACGATACCCGCTGCATCGAATCAATATTATCCTATCGCATCTGGGGCAACGGCAGTCGTGGTACAAAATGCTGTGTTGTAGCATTTTCTAAAATGTTCCCTCCCTCAGAAACCAACTGACTTTCGTCGAGACTCATAATAAAAAATTAATATAATTGTTAATTAAAAAGTAAAAATGTGCGGAGTCACCGTCGTCCTTATACGACGAGTTTCCAAGAAGAAAGAGGACGATCTTCGAATTTTATTTGATATAAAAGGAAAAGAAAATCATACATAGCAAAATGTCAAACTAGCAGGTACAGTTACCATGCTCAATACAATTATAATTAACTCCGAAACGAGTGGCGGTGCTGCCACATATCTTCTTCTTCTTTATTGGTGTAGACATCGCTTACGCAGTTATAGCCGAGTTAGCAACAGCGCGCCAGTCGGTCTTTCTTTTCGCATTTTGACGCCATTTGGAGATGCCAAGTATAGCTAGGTCCTTCTCCACCTGGTCTTTCTAACAGAGTGGAGGTCTTCCTCTTCCTCTGCTTCCCCAGCGCGTACTGCGTCGAATACCTTCAGAGCTGGAGTGTTTTCGTTCATCCGGACAACATGACCTAGTCAGTGTAGCCGCTGTCTTTTAATTCGCTGAACTATGTCGAAATGTCGTCGATATTCGCCGTGGCCAGTCGCGCAAAAGGACCATAAATCGTTCGCAGAACTCTTCACTCGAAAACTCTCAACGACGACTCATCAGTTGATGTCATCGTAGAGAGGAAGCCTCTGCACCATATAGCAGGACGATAATTATGAGCGACTTATAGAGTTTGGTTTTTGTTCGTCGAGAGATGGCTTTACTTTTAATTGCCTACTCAGTCCGAAGTAGCATCTGTTGGCAAGAGTTGTCCTGCGTTGGATTTCCAGGGTGAC
>NW_024392512.1:0-1136 GCF_016617805.1 Bactrocera tryoni
GTCCATTCGGAAAGTCCAATTTTGGGCAACTTTTTCGAGCATTTCGGCCGGAATAGCCCGAATTTCTTCGGAAATGTTGTCTTCCAAAGCTGGAATAGTTGCTGGCTTCTTTCTGTAGACTTTAGACTTGACGCAGCCCCACAAAAAATAGTCTAAAGGCGTTAAATCGCATGATCTTGGTGGCCAACTTACGGGTCCATTTCTTGAGATGAATTGTTCTCCGAAGTTTTCCCTCAAAATGGCCATAGAATCGCGAGCTGTGTGGCATGTAGCGCCATCTTGTTGAAACCACATGTCAACCAAGATGCTAACAAACTTTTTGTTGCCAAAAATGGAAGAACTGAACTTGGTTGACATGTGGTTTCAACAAGATGGCGCTACATGCCACACAGCTCGCGATTCTATGGCCATTTTGAGGGAAAACTTCGGAGAACAATTCATCTCAAGAAATGGACACGTAAGTTGGCCACCAAGATCATGCGATTTAACGCCTTTAGACTATTTTTTGTGGGGCTACGTCAAGTCTAAAGTCTACAGAAATAAGCCAGCAACTATTCCAGCTTTGGAAGACAACATTTCCGAAGAAATTCGGGCTATTCCGGCCGAAATGCTCGAAAAAGTTGCCCAAAATTGGACTTTCCGAATGGACCACCTAAGACGCAGCCGCGGTCAACATTTAAATGAAATTATCTTCAAAAAGTAAATGTCATGAACCAATCTAACGTTTCAAATAAAGAACCGATGAGATTTTGCAAATTTTATGCGTTTTGTTTTTTAAAAAAGTTATCAAGCTCTTAAAAAAATCACCTGATAAGTATGTATGCATATGACTTTTAAGATTTTATCAAAACGGGATTTTATCAAAAAAAAATATATTATTACGGGTATGGTTTTTAAAAATCTGTTTATATGCACATACTTATCATTACATTCATATGCGAATATGTGCATCGGCTTCGTCTTCAAAATGTTATCAAAGCCTCTAATGCCCAATATATGTACATACATGTACATATGTATATTTATTTAGGTAATAATGGATATATGACTTTATCATAAATTCCAACAGATTTAATGGAATTTATCATTAAATAGGTCAAATTGCACATACATACATATACATACATATGTATACA
>NW_024392513.1:0-4718 GCF_016617805.1 Bactrocera tryoni
TGGCCCATTGTAAGAGAAAGGCACATCTTTCTTCGGTCTCTAACTTTTTTAATGCTGACTTTTTTGGTGAACTTTCTTTGGCAAAGCTTCTCAGAATAAGTCCGTCTTTAAGTTCTTAGATGACTGTAAACCCCAAAATCAATGTTTTTTGTGTCCTTATCGCCTTGCTTACTGGTTTGCAGATAGGATACACAAAAAATATGTGCTTCATTTGTCAAGGTACCGCGGAAACCAATATAGGATGCGTGATTGGAAGCTTCGCACAGAATTTCATTTAAATGTGGCAAATGTTATCCATATTCCGCTGATACCAGCTAATAACATATTGCTACCACCACTGCACATAAAATTGGGAATTGTCAAAAATTTCATAAAAGCAATAAGTCGAGATGCCGAAGATTTTAAATGTTTGACAGAAATATTTCCAAGACTAAGTGTTGCGAAAATAAAAGAAGGTATTTTAACTCTTTTAATAGAACGAATGTTATGTTGATGCATTATTTTCAGGTGTTCTCAATGGCCCCGATATAAGAAAACTTATGAAGAACGCAAAATTCGGAGAACTTCTAAGGCCAAATGAAAAAATTGCTTGGAACTCCGTTATGTCCGTTATAAACCATTGCTTAGGAGTGCACCGGTCTGAAGATTGGAAAAAATATGTGGACAGTGGTTGGCTAGATCGATTTAAAAAGCAGCACGATATCACATTGAAAAAAATGTGCGGCGAAAGTTCTTGTTTCAGTGATGGCGTATGCTGTGAATGGAAGGGAAAGATGAGTGATCAGATAAAGAGATTACGAACCTAAGGATATAACCTAAATGCTGATGAAACTGCCTTTAAAAATAAAAAATGTCATAGTAAGCACAGTAAAGATTGATTCCCCATTTTGAGAAATTTTACAGCAAATGGATGGATGATTACCGAAAAACTTAAGCCTCTTTTAATCGGCAAGTCAGCAAAGGTAAAAAGTGGACTTATCGAGCTGGATTGAGTGGCACTGTCTTAAGGTGATCGCACTAATTAAATTTCATCAATTCGTCTTTGCACAGAATTATTACTCAAAGGAATTTCTTTCGGATAATATCTGCGGCCGGTTTATGAAGCACGGTAGTTATTACTTCATTTATTGCTGGCAATATTAACTCTTCTGCGATGTTATGTGGTTTGCCTTTTTGAGCAATTAACAAAGAGATATTGTACGAAGTTCGAAGTCCGTCGTTATCTTGCTTAGCAGCCGCCAAAAATAGTTTTGCTACACTTGGCTGAGTATTATGTTTCTTCTCTAGGTCTTGAAAATATGCTACATTCTGGTCTCTCTTATCTGGATTCATTTTATTCAAATGATCTTGCAGTCTTGAAGGCTACATTGCTTCATTCGAAAATGTTTTTAGACATAGAAGACACAAAGGCGAGGATGGGTTTGTAGGATTTTCAATAAATCCGAATTTAATGTATTCCGCACAGAGGATGGGTTTGTATTGTCGTCTCTTCTTGTTTACTTCCGACATTGTTTTGCTTTGAGAAATACGTTCAACTTCGCGAGTAGTGTAAAGGAGGCGTAAGTAATGCTCATCTATTGCGCGCAAAACCACAAATGAATATAAAATAAATATTACATTGTTTATATAGGAATGCTTAAGCACAATTATTATATAGTAGTCCAAAAATCTGAATTCTTATTTTTCCTAGAAATACATTTGTAAAAAAAGGATCTTTCTCCTTTTCTTAATATCTTATTTTTCCCAGAAATATATTTGTAAGAAAGGATAAAGATCCTTTTTTTATTTTCCACATAAATGATTTAAGGAATTCAAAAGCTCAAAACGTGCCCTACATCAGCTACCTACCCGACGTCATTTCGCAAGTGATAAAATAAATTATTCAAGAGCTCAAAGCATGCACTACAACTGCTCGAACCTACCTCGTTTTCTCCAGGATCTGTATTGATTTATATTGCCCGTGAAGCCTGGCAATGCTTTAAAAATATCCAGGTTAATCTGCATTTCGTTGATCATATTTGGTTTGCAGTCCTCGTGCTGATCCGTAATTGTCACATTTGATGGCAGGCTGTTCTCCAGGGTAGCCACTCTTTGTTAGTTCTCAGTAAAAGATGTAGTTAAAGCAGCAATTTGAGCCCTGAGATTTGCAATCTCCTGTGCAGACATCTCGAAGTTAGTGTTCAATAAGGGACGACGCAAACATAACAGTTTTTGTCTCTTTTTATGAGATTCCAGCGTAATTCCGATGTTTATCGGTGCTGTTTCCAATTTTTCAGGAACTTATTTTTTTCCTTCTTCAGGAACGTGGATTTTAGTTTTATCCCTTTATGTCAGGATATGGCAGATTCAGTTCAAACGAAAAGAACGGTTGAGCCCCCAGTTAACAAACTGTTGTTTGTCGCGAGTAAAAGAGATTATATTTATTTGGCCAGTACACTTATTTTCGTGTTGCATTTTATAATCTTAGTGCTATTTATACTTGTGGAATGCGGCTGCTGTTATCTGCATGTAACTTCTTTGTTGTAATTCGATATCTGCTATCTTGCTAGCACAAATAATTTTGTTATGCTTATCAGTTTTTCGTTATGCAATTCTGTCTGTTGTGTTTATAACGCAGGAAATTTATTGTTCGTTTAGGTTAAATGTGAAATTTACTTAGGCTATCTTCAGCGTCGCTAACTAACCCAAGCGCACTTTCAACAGACTAACTCGCATCATTCATAAAAACAAACACCATTACATCTCCCCGAGCATGCCTTTGCCAAGAAGCGTCTTTTTGCGACGATGGCAAAAGCTCAAAATCATAAACTGAACAATTTCTGATATTTGTATAAGAAGGAAAAAGTGACAACCCCGCAAATATAAGTATTCAAATATATTATAATAAAATTGACAACATAGTTTATTTGTCGGCATTCATGTCAAGAAATGTTTTAAAGAAAATATTCAATATTCCTCTGAGTTATGTGTACAGTGATTCCCGGTTAAGCAGTACTCCGCTTAAATGAAAATCATCCCTCTTCACTACCTATATCTTGCTGCATCTCATGGTTTGTTTTTTGAAATGCATAGAAATTATTGTTTTAAGTAGCACTCGCTTAAGTATCCGCACTCACTTATGTGCCATATTATATTTTTATTTTTAACAAACCACAAAAATCTGTATCTTTGGTTATGGCACTTAACCGGTATTGGCTGGCTACCCCCCCTCACGCCCCCTTATTGGAAAGAGGAAGTATCGAATTTTTCCGCGACGCGCTTCAAAAAAAATAACAATGTCAACCCTTTTCTTATTGTGCAAATGCAGAGAATTCTAACTAAAATAAAATAATTAAAATAAAGCTTTATTTACAACAAATATTAAAAAAAATAATATACAGAAACGTTATATTGAAGTGTTAATAAGTGAAAAGTGCATAATAGTAGTGAAAAAGTTATTCACAATATACAAATTATCAATGTAAAAGTTGTCAATTTTTTAACTTTAAATGCAAATACCTTTAAAACTATAAGTCAGTATTTTAGCATTTCATTCCTTTCTGCATTGGCGGCCTTCAGCCGCGCTTTAAAAAAATAACTCTGGCCGGTCCAACACCGGCTACGCCATCCACTATTTTAGCATTGAACACCTTTTCGCGTTCACTTCATACATTTATTGCTAAGTGGGTTTAATTTATTCCCTTTTGTTCGTGCTTTCTCGGTAATTTGACAGTTCAAATTAGGCAGTCATTTTGGTTTTTCGCATTATTGAACTCAATGCAGAAAAAGGTGTATTTTATTTAAAGATTTACAAAGAAATTAACCATCAAAAGTAATTAGAATCATTACTAGTGGTTTTTATAATTCATAAGTAATATACATATGTGCGTGAAAATGTATCCATAATTGGCTTGGTACAATGCACAACAGATGAAAATACACTAGCATATATTTAGAAATTTGCAAAAAATAGCAGTTTTTGAAGTGAATTTGTGGAAAAATTTGTGAACCGATATTTATAAAATATATTTTAAAATAAAGTTCGATAATTCAAGCATACATGTGTGTTTAAAATTTTTAATTTGGTTCTTTCGTTTAGCTACAGTGAACCAACATTAACCGGCGCGATACTAAACCCGACCCGATATTGTCAACGAAGCGAGAGGGGAAAGTAGATTTGAGGATTTCATGGACAGTGATAGTGATAGTGCGATCGAAAACTGTATGTAGGAGGACCTTCCCGTTACAATTAAAATCTCATGTTTGGAAAGGCTTTCTTAGAGGTGTCTAGGAACCTATTTTTCCGAGTACCAAACGAAAACGATTTTTTTTTTTTGAATCACTCTAGTATATATATGTACATATATGTGTTTACACAAAATAATGATATCCTATTATTATACTAATTACTACAAAAAATATTTTGGCAGATTTTATTGTTAGTAATATATAAATATTTAGTTAAATATATATAGCATTCAAACCGGAACATTATTGACACACCCTAATACTGCCCACTACACACACACTTCACTTGACTCCGCTCTGCCCGCGTATCGTTCATCACATATTTTGAATAACTGCATACTTATGTTTGTTTGTACAACTTAAAATAATTCAATAAAACTCAACTTTCTTTGTCCACGTTAATCTTTATTCTGCCTCTTTACAAAAGTTCTTCGCTCAACCAAACCAAGCTCGAAGAAGTTTCACCAACGCTTTCCGCTAGACCAGGCCCG
>NW_024392514.1:0-757 GCF_016617805.1 Bactrocera tryoni
ATATCGGGTGATTTTTTAAGAGCTTGATAACATAAAATTTGCAAAATCTCATCGGTTCTTTATTTGAAACGTTAGATTGGTTCATGACATTTACTTTTTGAAGATAATTTCATTTAAATGTTGACCGCGGCTGCGTCTTAGGTGGTCCATTCGGAAAGTCCAATTTTGGGCAACTTTTTCGAGCATTTCGGCCGGAATAGCCCGAATTTCTTCGGAAATGTTGTCTTCCAAAGCTGGAATAGTTGCTGGCTTATTTCTGTAGACTTTAGACTTGACGTAGCCCCACAAAAAAATAGTCTAAAGGCGTTAAATCGCATGATCTTGGTAGCCAACTTACGGGTCCATTTCTTGAGATGAATTGTTCTCCGAAGTTTTCCCTCAAAATGGCCATAGAATCGCGAGCTGTGTGGCATGTAGCGCCATCTTGTTGAAACCACATGTCAACCAAGTTCAGTTCTTCCATTTTTGGCAACAAAAAGTTTGTTAGCATCGAACGATAGCGATCGCCATTCACCGTAACGTTGCGTCCAACAGCATCTTTGAAAAAATGGCAAAAGCTGTGTGGCATAGCTCGCAATTCTATGGCCATTTTGAGGGAAAACTTCGGAGAACAATTCATCTCAAGAAATGGACCCGTAAGTTGGCCACCAAGATCATGCGATTTAACGCCTTTAGACTATTTTTTTGTGGGGCTACGTCAAGTCTAAAGTCTACAGAAATAAGCCAGCAACTATTCCAGCTTTGGAAGACAACATTT